>NW_013669743.1:30715-48555 GCF_000517525.1 Limulus polyphemus
GTAGGGACGGCTAGCGCAAATAGCCCTCGTGTAGCTTTGCGCGAAATTCCAAAACAAACAAACAAATAATGCTGCTATTCAATGTTATAGGGACAAAATAAAAGAACAAGGTTAAGGCCAATAATGACTTGTGTCACAAAAAGATAGGAGTAGCTGCCATTGTCCGTAATTCGAAACTACAGAACAGTTTGTTTGTAACATGTTATGGATTTCGCGCAAAGCTACACGAGGGCTATCTGCGCTAGCCGTCCCTAATTTAGCAGTGTAAGACTTGAGGGAAGGAAGCTAGTCATCCCCACCCACCGCCAATTCTTGGACTACTCTTTTACCAACGAATAGTGGGATAGACCGACACATTATAACGCCCCCCACGGCTGAAAGGGCGAGCATGTTTGGTGTGACGGGGATTCGAAGCCGCGACCCTCAGATTGCGAGTCGAGCGCCCTAACCACCTGGCCATGCCAGGCCCATTAACTGAGGAGTTAGAAAACACATGGTACCGTCCTGTATCACATCTTTAATCTGCTAGTTCATCATTATATGAGGAAAGTTATGCGCAGACAACCTTTGTATATCTCTGTGTGAGAAAAATAAAAACAATCACAAAACTGCTAAATTCTATTGACATGTTTGCAAGTAAGCTTTGCTTTCCTTCTCTGTCATTTTTTTGGTAGATTTTACAAAGTAATTAGTGTCCTTGCATGATTAATATACCTAAATAAGTGGTCGCTCTCTCTGTCTTTAAATATATGTATAACGTCTTATCAAAAGCGTTATTGTGTTAAAATACTGCGTTTTCGCATTAAGAACGAAAAAAAAACAGCAATTTTTACTTGGTGTAATTTCAATATAATATAATGCATAAATCTAGCAAAGAGAACTGAATAGTAATTACAGAAAGGTCACAGAAGTCTTATTGGTAACTCGATGTCGAAGAAATGATATATGACATGCATTGTTGCACAAAGGTGAAAAATTGCACTTATTGCTTTTGGTGAAACATTTTTTCAAAAGTGTTAATTTTTTACAATGACTGAAAACTAGACGAACTCCTCAATTTTTATTTTCAAATAGTATAAATGGTCTGTTTGTTTTAGAGCAAAGCCACGTTGGGTTAGCTGATGTGTCCATCGCGGGGAATCGAACCCCGGATTTTACCGGGAGTCATTATAGACTCAATCTTAGGGTGGTAAGCAACTGCAGAAATAGAACCCAACACTGCCAACATATTTAACTTCTATTCGCAAGCCTTACACGTAGAACGTAAGGATGATTTTGTATATACCATTAGGAGCAGATATGTTCAAGCTCACGAGGTATCAAGATTAAAGCAATAATCACAATTTGGAGCCAATAGCTCTTAATGCAAGAAAATATAAGAGAAATATAACTTTCTGAACCTAATAACGAGATTGATCATTTTTATAACTCACAGTTGAAGATGCGGAGCGGGTTCAGTGGCATCATGTTTCAAAATCCAGATCCTTTGATCAGCATCCCAACACATTATCCACTAGGTCACGCAAAGATCCAGACCCTTTTATTAGCATCCCAACACATTAGCCACTAGGTCACGCAAAGATCCAGATCCTTTGATCAGCATCCCAACACATTATCCACTAGGTCACGCAAAGATCCAGATCCTTTGATCAGCATCCCAACACATTATCCACTAGGTCACGCAAAGATCCAGATCTATTGATTAGCATCCCAACACATTAGCCACTAGGTCACGCGATAAACTCCATACAGTTCTAATCTTGAATTTGTATGGTATATTAACAATAATTAAATGATTTGTTCGAAAGGCTCTCTTGCTATAAACAGTATTATTTACGTTATCGTATTTTGTATCTTCATATCTCGCAACTGCGTTTTTACGACTAATGGAAGCACTTTCACGTGCAAACGACACTAAAGGAAGTACACAGTAGAAACTATTATTCACACATTTCAACCATATCGAACCACCTCCCTCCTATTCATAAGGTTTAACCACTGTTTAAATGGTTATACTAAATCTAATCAATTTCTGTCTTAGCGTAAAAGTGGGAAACAAATAATAACAGGGAAAATCATGCTAGTGAATTGGTATTGCTGAATCATATGTTAATTTAAGTTTGTTTTGGAGCTAGAAAGACCAAGCTTGGCAGGTGGATTCGAAGTGGTTGGAGAGAGGGTGTCGAGAAATTCTAGGGCTGTCTTTTAACTGGAATATTAAATTGTTGAAATAGGATCACTTCACCACATTATATGTCACTAACCTCACATATTCTTTTAAAGATAATTATTTAGAATTTTTGTTTGTTTGTTTGAAGTTTAGCACAAAGTTACACAATGGACTATCTGTGTTTTGTCCACCACGGGTATCGAAACTCGGTTTTTAGCGTTGTAAGTCCGAAGACATGCCGCTGTGCCGCATTATTTAGAGAATATATTTAATTAGATAATGCCATATAATTATCATATCGAGTGATGCGTTTTTAAATTATTCTACAGAAATCTATTTTGAAAACTCTTGTGTAAGCTCTTAACTATCACGACAGCCCTATACATAGCATAGAGGTATAACTGGTAAAGCCTTCAACTGTGAAAATAGTATGATAATAATAATGATATTTAACGATATAGTATAATTATATGAGGGTATTCATCTATTATCGTAGTTCAAATAACTCATGTTACCAAATCAGTCTATATGAAGGATACCAGTCATTTAACCTGCTTGTTTATATGCACGACTACCCCGTATCCCCAATAACGTTCTCGATCAGCGCAGGCTCACTTCGATCCAACAATCATCACGAAGTCTGCATTCCACTCGAGAAAACTCAGTGGTGAGAATCGCGGAAAACAAACTACAAGTATCAACACGGTGCTGAAGACCTCGGCCTTGCAAATAGCTCAGCTGCAAGGGTTTGAAAAACGAGTGATTACTGTAATAGAACGAAGTAAAATCATTTTAATTGTCCGATTTGTAAAGAAATGTTCTGATTGCTGGTTAGACTACTGGTATACATTTTGATGAATCGAAAAAACAACAACAAACTTGTAGTTAAACATTATTTCATCTCCATTAACGACAAGCGTGAACACTTAATGTTCTGTTGCGCTTAAGTTCAAATACAAAAGCCAAGTCTGGAGTTGTAGTATATAAATTGAGGAATAAAGAAGTCTGAAGACGTTGATTGGCTGAACGTAATTCCAGCTTTATATTTTGTTTCGATTTAACTTGTATTCAGGAGTGCCCCTTTAGTATTAACTTGTATTCAGGAGTGCCCCTTTAGAATTAACTTGTATTCAGGAGTGCCCCTTTAGTAGTAACCTTGACCGTGAAAATTTCATCTGACTATTTTGCCCACAATTTTTTTAAATTTAATACAAACAAAGGCGTATTATTTTTAAAACTTCTTGGAAATTCCGTTTACTCGTTATGGGATGTGCCAATACCAAGGCTGGGGCAGCCGCTGCCCTTGCTCACGCTGCGCCCCCAGAAGCAGCTGACGGAACAGAAGTCACGTCTTTAAAATCACCCAAGTCTACAAATCCTGAAGTGACAAATGGCAATTCAACTAATGGTCAAGCAAATGGAGAATCAGCCACTGAAGCAACAGGTAAGTTGAAACAGAACACTTATCTTACGTGCAATTTTCAACTTTGGCCCAAAGTTTTGCATTTACCTAGAATTACATAACGTTACTTCATAAAGTCGAATGAAACCTGTTGAATAACATTACGCTTAAACGATATACAGAAGGATAAATTGACTCTTCAGTGGCATATTGAGAAGATTAATTAAGGACGTCTTGAAAAAGCATGAAATGCACGGGTAATACCATGCACTACTATTACGGCTTCCGGTAGATTGTTGAGATGCCATTTTGTAGTTTATTTGATGAATGAAATGATGTCAAATATAAATTCTAAATTATGTTCATATAAACCTTGTTTCAATCATGTTCCTAAAATTCTAGCGCGATGTAAAACGTTTGGCCATAGTTGAAATACAAGGTTTTAAACCAGTCCAGGAAACGTAACTTTGTACTCCGCGTTTTCGCTCATATGTTTACAAAGTGTGTGTTTTCAAATCAAATTATCACTAAATAAATTGTGTAGTAAATTCTCGAGCAGTTTTGTTCGGCATATTTTGTTGCAACCAGTGTATGTATATTTATTAAAGTGTATAGACTATCTCGTGAGTTATCTACATTCTTTTTATGTTATTATTTGAGGATTAAATGAACAAGAAATGGTTTGCTTAAATGCCTAATAAACTTCAGCACAAACATGTAATTCGAATATCTGTACTCTCTACACTCAAAGAACCACCATGCACTTATAATCCGACCCCCCGGTGGCTCACTGGTAACTCGGTAGACTTATAACGCTAAAATTAGGTTTCGATACTCGCCTCTTTTGTAGGTTTGTGCTTTACAACAAACAAACCCCATTACTTTTTTTATTACTACTTCCAGTATAAGTAACTGAAATCGACACAACTGATACTTTTAACCAAATCCTGTAAAACAAGGCCAATTGTTTTCTTGGTAACACACGCCCATAAACACAATCTAAAACTTTACCTCTGATTATGTTTCTAGCATGAGACAATGTTCTGTGGCCCGGCATGGCCAGGTGGTTAGGGCGTTTGACTCGTAATCTGAGGGTCGCTGGTTGGAATCACCATCCCACCGCTCGCTCTTTCAGTCATGGGGGCGTTATAATGTGACGGCCAATCCCACTATCTGTTGGTAGAAGAGTAGTCCAAGAGTTGGCGGTAGGTGGTGACGATTAACTATCTTCCCTCTAGTCTTACACTGCTACATTAGGGACGGCTAGCGCAGATAGCCCTCGTGTAGCTTTGCGCAAAATTCAACACAAACCAATGTTTTGTACTTTGTAACGGTATAGAAGTTAGCAATTTCTATAAACCAATCAACTTTTACGCATGCATACATTTATATGTTTGTTACACGTACATATGTAGAGTAACTGTAATCAATCGCTAAAAAAATCTGGGAATTACGTTCTGTTACATAATTCTTAAGTGTAAGGATTTAGTATGACCAATAATGTTACTTATGGTTACCATGGGAACAGATATATACAAAATTTTCGTGATTAATTATTATGTTAAATTATTGGACATTTACTCGATTTGATACCCTACAATATAATTTGTAAAATAATCAGTTTGAGAATTATTTGGTATTCACACCACTTTCAGAACGAAAGTATGAACAGTTACCAACTCTAGCTAAGTTGTCATAGGAACGAGTCTGCGCATTAGAAGTTTCATTAATTGCTTTGAACTTGAATATTTTTCAAGAACAATATTAGCATAAAACCTTTAGGAAAAGGCAACAACAACAACAACGGAAACTAGAAACTAATGAAACTTTTTACTTATAAAAACAAAATTTAGTGAAACTCAGAACTTGAATAAATCTTAAGAAACTGATGTAAATATATCCAAATTCTAAAAGATTGCTGTCTAATGATCATAAAAAAACATCTCGTGATGAAAACAAAATAAAAAATATAACAACACAAAGATTGGTTTAGTCGTATGTGTCAGTCTGTTAGGAGCAGAGCCAGAGGTGGGGAATTGGGTGGAGGGTCAAAGGACCACCCCAATAATCTAAAAAGTCTAAAATGTCTACTGTCTTCTGTTTGTTTTAAAAATAAACACTTAGGTTTCATGTAAATCACTCAAACTCTTTGTGTTTAGAAAAATATTTCCCTTCTTCCTGTAGTGCTGGCTACGCCCCTGTGTGTGTGTGTGTGTGTGTATATATATATATATACCAATAACCGTACCATGCGTAAACTGTTAATCGTAATATAGCTTTGAAGTGCAGAAATATATACTTTACACTAAGATATGGTGCAATCAAGTATGATAAAATAATATAACACTTGTAGAATTTAAAAGCAGTACATATGTCAATGCGTGCCATGCCTTTTCCCATTAATCATTTCCACTACGCTTGCAAGTTTCAGAAGGTTCACTTTGGAATAGGTAAAAGCGAACGTGACGTTTCTAATCGATTGTTGAAATTTTCCGCCTAAAATAAGGATACGCTTCGACTTTCATTAAAAGGATTTTCTAGAAGGGTCTGCAGTAATGAGACGCATATTTTAAAATGCAAATTACTTCTGTAAAAATAAAACAAGAAATATGAACTTTCCTGGAAATAATTTACGTTTGATCAACTTGCTATCGATGAGAAAATTCTGCCGGAAAAAAAAACAACAAAAAACACTGCCGTAAAATGTAATAAAATGTTCTTTTTCTTTATTTAAAAAATTAGAGAAAAAATGTGATGTTTTCATTGGAAAAATCGGTGAACTATATATATAATTGAAACAAATATTTTAACCCTTAGCTTGTTCATTCGAATGTAGAAATGGAGCTTCATTCATTTATTCCATATATTTGATTGAAAATGGTTTTAATTAACTATTTTTATAACTTTATTGTTAAGTGCTAATATATCAAGGCATTTTGTCAATATCTTTTTTTTTCTTCACCAAGTACAGAAATAAATAAAGTAGTTTAGCTTTATATGTTGTAATTGGTTTGAATTCCGCGCAAAGCTACACGAGGGCTATCTGCGCTAGCCGTCTCTAATTTAGCAGTGTAAGACTAGAGAGAAGGCAGCTAGTCAACATCACCCACCGCCAACTCTTGGGCTACTCTTTTACCAACGAATAGTGGGATTGAAACCCGCGACCCTCAGATTGCGAGTCGAGCGCCCTAACCACCTAGCCATGCCGGGCCTGTATGTAACACCCTGTTAACAGATTATTATTGTAACTTTAAGGTTTTTTTTCAAAGGAACTTTATAATTAGCAATATATTGTTGTCAAAGAGGTTAGGTATGTAGTGTGCTGAACGAATGGCCATGCGGGGCGTTTCAATAACAGCAAGGTTAAACCTATTTCACAACACGCAATACCTACCCTCTAGTACAAAATACACTCTGAGCCGGATTGTCAGATTCAAAGTGGCAAACCGATCAAGTTATCTTGTAAGAGACAGCAGATCTAGTAACGCTTTCAAAACCTGAGTGTCGGGGGAAATCATTAAAACTCAACAGAGTGACAGTACCGGTACTGTAAGTGTCTATAAACATATAAAAAAATTACGCACAAAACCTTAACATATAAACACTCCAGTCTGCGTTGGGGATCCGAGAGATGAAAGATCTATTCCCTAACGACACCAACCTGGCTTGTCATGATCTGGTGGTTTGGGCGTTCGAGTCGCAAGCTGCGAGTCGGGGGGTTCGAATCTTCATCACATGCTTGACCGTTAAGGTTGCTCTCAGGGCTATACACACGAGTGTAAAAATTCATGGCTAATACAAAATACCTGAGCGACAGACCCCAAATCTAGATGGGGTTAAGGTAGAAAAAAGAAGTATTATCAACACCCACCGCTCCCTTACCCATACGGTGACGTCGTCTTTACTTCCATAATTTCACTTTTGCATAGTTTAATGAAGTTTAAAAGCTCTACTTCACGTTAAACTTTTAATTATACAGATAAGAGCAAATCATCTAATTTCCATCTCTGTAATACATTCATGAAGTACGACATTTTAAAAAATACTGAACGAGAAACAAATCATATGATTTTACAAATCCATATCGTTTAAACATCTTTGTTCATGGTAAAGTTACTAAGGCTCTACCGCCGTCCCTAATTTTGAAATTATGACCACATGGAAAGTTAATGGGCCGGCTGCACCCAACGCTAACTTTTGGACTCCTCCATACGAACGAATAGTGGAATTGACTGTCACATTATAGCGTCTCCATGGTTGAAAGGGTGAGCATGTTCGACACCGGGTTCCAATCCCGCAACCTACAGATTACAAGTCACAGACTACCAGGATTCTAAGATCAGTATATATATATATATATATAATACACTGAGATTCCGTGGTTCGCGCTCGCTACCGCAAAGAAACAAAAAACAATAATAAAAACTCGCACACCTCGGGTGGTTTGTAACAGTGACGGTCAAATTCGACTATTCGATTACAGTGGCCCACGAGTTGGCGATAGGTGGCGTTGACTAGTGTATCATTTCAAAATTAGGAACGGCTAGCCCATATCCCTCAGTCAGTTTTGCGCAAAATTGAACAAACCATCAATTTAAGAGATAAGCTTAAGAAGAGTTTATAACGCTAAAATTCGGACTTGTAGTGGACACAGTTCATATAGCCCATCGTATAGCTTAGCACTTAACAACTGACAAGCTAACGAACAGCTCACAAACGCGATAAAATGTTCATTTGAAACATCACCTCAAAACAAATATGATGAAAGCATTCTGGTGTCTTTTTGCATCATTGCGGATTAATTATGAAGTCACAAAATAGAAAATGAATTAAGCTTTAAGTACGGCAATTTTTATTTTACATTTCAATTCAAATGTTTACCTACCACCCCACAGGAAACTTTGAACAGGTGGCGTAACTACAAAAGATGCCCACCCCTCCGAATAAAAAGTAATTGCCCCCCCCCCTTACTATATATATATTGCTCTATAATTGTAGTTACGATTCTGGCTGATGTGGGCCCCTTTTGGCTAGCTCCCCCCCCCCCCAGAATTGCGGGGGCATACTTGCGTTACTACTGTGAACTCTTAAATTTAGACTCCCAATAAATATTTTATTTCCAATTAATATCCTACAATATTACAAAATAAATAACAACCCGCTGCCAGAAAATGAGAAAGATTAACAAAATATTTGTATCCGAGGTTATCAGATAGCCTTCGTAAGAAGAAGCTTCAAAATATCTTTATATATGCATTAAAACTCTTGCCAAGTTAACAATTTACCTAACTAATCATAAAATTACCCATTTATCTTTGAAGTTGTTGGTGACTAATGTCTACGTGCTGTTTTTAAAAGTTATTTTCAACATTACGGGATGTCCGTATAATATTTCAGTCACGTTTCTTTAGTAAAAAGTTTAACTAAGATATTAAACACGTAAAATACATACGTGAGTAATGTTTTCATAGAGAAAGAAGTTTAGATTAAACGTGCTGGGAATATTAATTATTTTACATATTCAGGTGTGTGGTACCGAGTTCTTTCTACATCGTTCACATATGATATTTATCCAAAGCAACGTCACGAACTTGCACCGTCTGCCGCCAGATGGTAGTGCTGTGGTCATTGACCCTGGAAAAAATCGAACCAGATGATGAAACAATCTAAATATTTGGTAATCTCTTTTCCAGGTATCAAACTATATAGTAAAGCAAGAATGGCGTTCTTTGCGTAGCTTGCCATCTGAGATTGCTTGTTTGTTTGTTTGTTATGAATTTCGCGCAAAGCTACACGAGGGCTATCTGCGCTAGCCGTCCCTAATTTAGCAGTGTAAGACTAGAGGGAAGGCAGCTAGTCATCATCACCCATCGCCAATTCTTAGGCTACTCTTTTACCAACGAATAGTGGGATTGACCGTCACATTATAACGCCCCCACGGCTGTAAGGGCGAGCATGTTTGGTGTGACGGGGATTCGAACATATTGCTTAAAGTGTGAATTTATCCTGAATTACTTTGCTGGAGCTAATAATAGCTAACAACACAGTACAAACGAAATCCTAGTAATTTATTAAGGTACTTTTTAATCTTTTTTTTCTCAAAAGCTCAGATTTTATTATGTTTAATTCTTTTCTTAGACTACCTTGAAAAAAATAGCATTTTCTGAAATTGTTCGTTTTTAGTTTGTTACGAGAAAATATAAAAACGTAGATTTTATTAAAGAATAAAGACGTTAACTAGTGAAAGAAGTAGTACATTGAGAATGCGTAAGGAAAATAAATAGACTATGACTTATAGGTTCTCGTTCAATTTATTATGGACTAAGATTACACAGGATAAAAATTATTAGATAATGAACTATCGGTTTTCGCCAAGATTATTGTGAGCTAGTTTACGTAGGAGAAAAATCAGTGGGCTATGATTTACATATTCTTGTGAATATTTCACGTTTGAATAAAGCTCAAGTAACATGATCTTAAACTAGTCAACCATGTTTTCAAAATGTTTTAATTGTTGGTAGCACTTACTAACCCCCCTGACTACGATGATTGCTTTACCTACTAGAGATACATTTGTTTATCACTAGTTGCTTAATATCTAAAGCATGCCTATGTCCTGGCTGAAAAAAGTCATAAAAAACTGTTTGTTTCCACAGTCCTTTAAAAGAAAATACAAAAACAAATCAGTGATAGACATTATTTCGAAATTAAATTTTGGTTGTTTTGAGTTTTATAGCGCAAAGCATCATGGTTATCTGCGTCAAACAACAACCAGTAAAACGCATTTAAAATATGAATAATATATAAAATATAAACCAATAAATATATCCTACAGTTTTTTCAGGTTAAAAAGATAAGTAGTAGTGATAATGCCTACTGCCATAATAGCTAGAAACATGGACAATCATTGGCGCTGCCCAGTTTTAAAATATATCTGAAACGATGCCATTGCTGAACATTATATCGATAGCACGAAGGATGGATAACAGCAACTTAAGTGTCACGCTGCTCACACTTTATCAGGTCCCTTCCTCGCAGGACCAATGCAAGACTTTGCAAGGACAGACAATTTCCTCCATCCAAACAGTGAACATATGATTTGTAGCGAATATTACGAGAACAACCATGGAGTTGCAGCAACCACAGTGGGGTCCACGGGGTCAACTGATTTTGAACCATCCATAAAAATCGGAGCATGAAGGCTTAAGAGGCGTCCATTAAAGATGAGCCAGTACGTGAATCTACAAACGATTGCAATGGAGGATGGTAAATTATCATGGAGGGATGGGACAGCCATCAGATTCAGTAATGTAATGTAATCCAATATCAGATCCAGTTTGTTCAAGTTTGCTTGGACATGAAGACTAAAGGAGGAATAACATACACCTTATTTGCAATAAGAAAAAAATATAGCCCACTGATACAGGAAGATGAAGTATTTGTGGCAATTATTTAAGCTTTGTAGACTGCAAATAAAGTTACTAATGTCTAATGTGCAGTAGAGGTTTATCGCACTCAATACAACTTCTGGAATGAAATATTACAAAAAAGTTCCTATGCAGACTAAAAATCCTTGGTGATTTACATGGACCAACATCTTCAATGCAAAGTCCTTCGCCGAGGCATAGAACAGAGACAGAATGAGATCATGATAATTCTTGAACAAAGAACATCTATTCTCTACCCAAGAAGTGGAAGAGAGGATAATGGTGTCCAGTGCCCTTATACATGTTTTTAAGCTGCTTTGTGTGAGAAATAAAAGTCACCCGATTGGTACAAAACTTCCTGTGGTGGTTGGGACACAAAATTCATAAGACTTATTTTTGACAATAAGCTGAATTTTATTCCTCATGCAAAACAGCTGTTTGTGAAAAAAACAAAAAAACACACACATAAAAGATAATGAAAAAATTAAATCCGATTGCACAAGACCATTCATGCAGTTTATTGGGAGTAGTATGTAGGTGCGTCTCGATGTATGATATATTAAGTCTGAAATCAAGTTACATATAGGTTATTGTAACTCTAGATTGAAGTTGTTTAATATGAAATTATCTCAGTGTTAAAACTGTGATCCTAAAGATAGCCTTTAAGTACTTTGAGTTCCTGTGTGAAAATAGAAATGATGCTGATCCACCATGGATCCAAAATAACATCTTTGCTAAACACATACAGCTAAAATTAGGCAAGCGGACTATGAAACCCATACAGATGGAGATGTCATAATATATTGAACCTCCATGTATATATATATATATGTACTTCACATTACCTGTCTTGACACTGGCAGGTGGGTGTGTCAAAATCTGCATCTATATGGTTCAAGTATTTTTTTCTTTAAAGTGGAAATTCAACTAACAGCTAATGCTCCTTGATTGGAGAGATCAGCAAGATGCTCAGTAGATTACTCTCTACAATAATTCCTCTTGAAGAATTCAAGAGCACTGTGGGGTATTACCTCGATACTTATGCCCCCAATAACTCTGTTTTCAAGAAGAAATCACCGTCCATTTGTCATGATATTTTGACCAGCAGGCCCCTAGATCTAAATATCTTTACTGACTATGTAGAACTAGCAATCCGCTCTATGTCCTTTTGTACAAGAAGGAGAGATACAGGATTTGTTTGAGATGGTAATTTTGTGCCTACACATTCATCCATATAAGGTGATTTATTGGTTTTTTCTTCTTGCTAGTCGACGATCATAAATAAAAATTAATACCCACAAACCCCATCCACCAAGAAATCCTACAAGAGAAAGTGCTACGCGTCAAAAGCTCAACATACTAAGGACTGTGCAGTAACAGTAGGGTATCGAAGACACTATACCTGATCACCAATACTAGAATTAATGTCCATAACACCTATTGAGGATGTCCAATTTGGACATTCAGTTAACCCTAACCATAACTGACCAATCGATTTACCCTGAAAGAGCCACTCCAGAACTCCCCATCTACAGAAATTTAAGGCAAAGTAGTGTATTTCAAAAACAAGGACCCTTTCCTCCCCTTCACATTTTGCAGTGCACAACAAAAGCATGAAAGCTTATTTGGATTACAGAGAAGGTAAACTCCACAAGTATAAGATCCTCTTACCACCAGTTGGAATTTACCCCGAGAAGATTAAATTTTGAGAAACTCAAAACTGAAGTTGCACAAATAATCTGCATTTTAAAAATTTACATGTATTATTTTCTAAAAGTAAATGCAATAACCACACCTTGAAAATGAAACATTAGTATAAAAGTCATTGGGACACGGCAGGTTCATAACACTCATGACAATAAAGGTGAGGCCTGGCATGGCCAGGTGGATAAGGCGCTCGACTCGCAATCTGAGAGTCGCGGGTTCGAATCCCCGTCACACCAAACATGCTCGCCCTTTCAGCCGTTGGGGCGTTATAATGTGACGGTCAATCCCACTATTCGTTGGTAAAAGAGTAGCCCAAGAGTTGGCGGTGGGTGGTGATGACTTGCTGCCTTCCCTTTAGTCTTACACTGCTAAATTAGAGACGGCTAGCGCAGATAGCCCTCGTGTAGCTTTGCGCGAAATTAAAAAAACAAACAAAAAAATAAAGTTGAAATAATTCTACAAGATAAACAGATATCACATATGATATAAAGCCTTTAAAGTAATGATTAATTTCAGTTTTGAATTAATAAAATTCAACCATCTGTTTCACTGTTTGTATATATTTAGTTAGCTAATTAAACACACAAATATGAAACTGATGCAGAATAACATATAGCTAACTTCATTTATTTAGGTTTTGATGAGAAATGCAAACCAGTTACGATGTTATAAACTAAATAACAGATAGACGTTTATTTTCAAACCATTATTTCACATTACAGTTATCATCTGAGAGGATATTGATCTTAATATTCTAGATTGCTTAATCTACCAAGTTAGTTACGAGAAAAAAGTATATGTCCCACTAGCGAAAAATAATTATAGCTTATACAGAATGATCCAGAAATAAAAATAAACTACTAGATATAACGTGATTTATTTTGTTCAAAAGGTTTGTTTGTTTGTAATTAAGCACAAAGCTACACAATGGGCTATCTATGCTCTGGCCACCACGGGTATCGAAATCAGGTTTCTACCGTTGTAAGTCTGCAGACATACTGCTGTGCCACTGGGGAGCTGTTCAAAAGAAAAAAATACGAAATATAAAGGCCTGGCACAAGCTGGTGGTCAGGGTACTCTATTTGCAATTTCAAGGTCATAGGAGTAGTTAGCCTGTCCATTCTGTACCCAAAGGAGCCACCTCAGAGAGGGGTCGTGGAGATCAAAGGGCGCAACCTAGTAGGAGATATCCCTGGAGACCATAGAAGTTATGTGACGTCATATTTCCACATGTTTGCACCAGATGGCAAATGTAGGAAGAGCTTGAGAATGGGAGGCCAGTGGTGTCATTGTTCCACAGATTGGTGCCATTGAATAGACAGTGTGTTACTAGAGAGAATATAGTTCCAAAGTGTAGACGATGAGGTTACCTACAATGCGGGAGTAGATGATTGTTATGTAGTTCATGAGCACTCCACCAGAGAGTGTTGTAGATTGCCCTTCTCAACAGATATCGATGTGTCCCAATATGTGTTTACATTATATTGAAAATTTTTGTTTTAAAGTTTGAATATTTGTATATCATATACTACAAGTTTTTGCAGAGGCCTTTTTCCATAAAACATTAAAATTCTAGATATTATTATTACCCATAGACTTACTATTTACATAGTCCTTTTACCTAAAATGTTCAAGCTGTACTTATGTTTTACATCAACTAACTATAACGCAGTAAAGTATTAATTAAGGGTATTACATTAAATAGCCCTGAAAAGGACTGTTTTTATATCAAGATTCAAATTCTAGATAATTTCATCTGATTCATACATATAAAAGTAATACAGTCTGCCCAAACACTACAATTGCATTTATTACCTATTTACCACTGTTTTCATTTTCATATATGTTTTTACTCACAAGTTATTAAACTCTGTGTGATCTTTTCTGCTCCAACTAGATATAATGGCAATGACATTATGTTTTCTTAATGAATGAATAACTATAGAACCACTTAAGCAAACGTTTCTATTATATAAAGTAAATTAATTAAACAGAAACACCACTTTGTCATAGTATCCACCCAACTTTTATGATTATGTGCAGAACATTCACTTTGAAGTACAAAACATTAGATCAAAGAGATGCATTTAATCTAAACTTTACATGGACTGAAATGAATACAGAACATTAAATATGCAGTCATGACATTCACTTTTTCAATATTTGATGGTTTTGAAAAGGGCTTTTAATGACAAATCAATGATTATGCAAAATCATTTTCTTCAGAAAGTGAATATCTATCATCTTGACGTATCCTCAATTAAAAACATGATGCTGTCTTCTCAGAATTTCAACTGACCAATGCGGGATATCTATGTGTTCAATCGTATGCTTGGTCAGATAAAATAGATAACGAGTAGTTATCACTAATGGTTGAATGATGAGTAGTTATCACTATGGTTGAACAACGAGTAGTTATCACTAATGGTTGAATGATGAGTAGTTATCACTAATGGTTGAATGATGAGTAGTTACCACTAATGGCTGAACGATGAGTAGTTATCACTAATGGTTGAACAACGAGTAGTTATCACTAATGGTTGAATGATGAGCAGTTATCACTAATGGTTGAACGATGAGTAGTTATCACTAATGGTTGAACGATGAGTAGTTACCACTAATGGTTGAACGATGAGTAGTTATCACTAATGGTTGAATGATGAGTAGTTATCACTAATGGTTAAACGATGAGTAGTTATCACTATGGTTGAACAACGAGTAGTTATCACTAATGGTTGAATGATGAGTAGTTATCACTAATGGCTGAACGATGAGTAGTTATCACTAATGGTTGAACAACGAGTAGTTATCACTAATGGTTGAATGATGAGCAGTTATCACTAATGGTTGAATGATGAGCAGTTATCACTAATAGTTGAACGATGAGTAGTTATCACTGATGGTTGAATGATGAGCAGTTATCACTAATGGCTGAACGATGAGTAGTTATCACTAATGGCTGAACGATGAGTAGTTATCACTAATGGTTGAACAACGAGTAGTTATCACTAATGGTTGAACAATGAGTAGTTATCACTAATGGTTGAATGATGAGTAGTTATCACTAATGGTTGAACGATGAGTAGTTATCACTAATGGTTGAATGATGAGTAGTTATCACTAATGGCTGAACGATGAGTAGTTATCACTAATGGTTGAACAACGAGTAGTTATCACTAATGGTTGAACAATGAGTAGTTATCAATAATGATTGAATACAAATCCATTGATACTAATCCGCTAAGAGGATTTTGTATCACGACCCACAGATTTTAAAGTTCCAAGAAGTGTATGTATGTTTTTATGTGTCCAACATATCACTCATGCTTCAAGGTTTTTACATTATTTAGAAAATACTGACAACACAAAATATAGTGTACACTAAAGCCTTTATGCATAACAATAAATCCAAACGACAGCAAATTTATCAAAAACGTTTTTACAGTTTGATTATTGGTGGTACAAAATTTTAATGCGTATATACCTAAATTTTGTTTAAGCATACGATTTAATATAGTTAAGCCTATTTGACTAAAGTTGTAGTGGAAAATGATAATGATAATTATTTTTCTTTGTTTAACAAAAGTTAGAAGCTTGTAAGAATCAGAAACAATGTATATTTGACTTGCTTAGTATATACTGTTACGCTTTTGTGTAATATTATGTGAAAATTGTTGAATTTGTCACGCGTCTGGATACGTCACATTCGTACATGCTATAACTTAAAAATGTCTTCGACTTGAAACTGACACAAAACATTAAATGTGCAATTATTACATTATTTTTCAAGATTTGTTGATCCCGAAAAAGGTCTTTAATTATAAATCAACGATTAAACAAAATCATTAACCTCGGAGGTGAAACACAACTCATCTTATACAGATCCCGCAAACAAGAAAAGCGACATTTTATGGTTGAGTGCTTTTGAGGTCTTTTTCTCAAAGCCCTGTCCATGCCCTCCTTTCAGCCCTTAGGCCGCGGTGAGGAGTTAGGTCCTTTAGATTATGATGCCATATTAGTAACCATAAGGAAGCGTGTTTTAGTTTTGAAGGATGTGACGTTTTGAGTAAATTGGACATTTTTTCTTTTTTCTCAGTTGAATTTCTGGAGTGTCTTAAAGTTTCAACATATTTTCTTTGGATTTATGACAGTGATGGGTTACTGTTCAGTGTTAAAAATATTTTTGACTATTAAGAAAATTAAGTATAAAACCATGAATTTTACTCCAAGTTTTACTACTTTCACGTATATAAGCGTGTATTTTCGGTTCACTACTGACCACGATCCACGATGTGATGTCCATGAAGCTGGTCCGTAAATTCTCCGAGAAAGTCCCCTAGAGGCGGATCGTTAGTTCCACCTGATATATAAACAATACTGTCTGTATCGTAATACAACACAGATAGACCCAGGTTCTCGAGTGTGTTATACAATTTCAGTCGTGGTGGTGAAAGCTGTCAGAAATAGATGCTCATCTGGTCTTGCTGAGGGACATATCCAGTGAAGAGTAATGACTTTGTCATTGATAAGGGTAACATATGTAACAACCTTAGATGTAGATTAATGTATAATAGTCTTTAGCAGATGTTTCTTAGATCAATTGGACATACCCCAATGAATACAAAACGAGTTTAGACATGTTTGGACAGAGAACTTCACCGAGGATTACTATGATTAACACATTTTCATTGACCATGTAGTTGGGAGTATGTTTGTAGTGACTTTGGTATGTTACAATGTGGGACCATCTTGAACATTCCTGCTTAAGTTTTAAAATATATATATATATATATATACAACACAATTTACATAGGATAATGATACACTTCCTTAAATTTTGATTACCTGGCGGTGGAATAACTAACAAAAGATGACCCCTCAAGTAAAAAGTATTAGATCCTCTACATTTATTCCCCTTGTTGGCAATTCCTACGTTTGTCAGGCCCTTTGGACTCCCTTTTGGCTCAGCCCCCTCGCAATTGCAGGGGCTACGAGGACATACGTATGCCACTGTTACCTGGTATCCACGCTCAAAAGTTTTTCTAACTTCTTTTGTCATCGACCCCCAGTGGCACAGCGGTATGTCTGCGGACTTAAAACGATAGAAACAGGGTTTCGATACCCGTGGTGGGCA
>NW_013669743.1:49431-92730 GCF_000517525.1 Limulus polyphemus
AACAAACAAACAAACAAACAAATTTATATCATAGAATATCTTTTTTCATCTATTGTTGCTTGCTTAGAAGACCGTTAGTAAAAGTCTACTACATTACAGATAGTGATACACATGTAAAGTTTGAACATTATACTTATAAAGTGATACAAAACAGTCCGTTTGTGGATTACGTACATGCATGTATGAATATGAAAATGATGTATATCTAGAGTTTTAATGGTTTATGTTGATATGGAAAACTATACAAATTGGAAGATAAACTAATATACATTTAGTATAACAGTAACATAGGTAGTTTGAACAGCATATGGATACTTATAATTTGAGTGTTTTATGGAAAGCAGGCCTCTACATAGCTTGTAATATATGAATATCCATGAAGTATGATACACGAGTCATCAAAATGTTTAATATGTCATAATTACATGTTGATATCTGTTGAACTTGACAATCTACAACGCTCACTAGTGGTGCACTCGCGAACCAGTAATAATCTTCTGTCGCGCATCAAATATGACCTCATTCTCCAACTACTTTGGAATTAGTCCCCATAAAATCACGCCCCATAGTAACACACTATCCCCCTCTCTGGCGCCAATCTGTGGAGCTATGACGTCACGTGACTTCCCGATGTCAAATAATATTCCCCCACTGGTCAGTAACGGGCAAGTTAACTACTCACGGGTTCGAATCCCCAGGACATGCGCACAATTTCAGCCAAGGAAGGGGAGTTACAAAGTATTAGTCAATCCCAATATTCTTAATCCCAAGAATTGGCTGTAGGTGGTGTTTCCTAGCTGCATTCCCTCTAGAGTCTAGTCTACTAATTAGGAACTGTTATCACAGAAAGCATTTTTGTAGCTTTGCGCGAACATCCAAAAATATACAAACAAAAATAAACTCGCTCTCGCGGAGCACAACAGAATAGGCTGCCGACGACAAGCACAGCAACAGAATTTAAACGTTTATTAATTAATGAAGGAGCGTAGTGAGGGAAAAGGATTAAAATGTTTATAAAAGATTTGATCTTACTTTACTGATTTATTAATAATAGTAATCACAATAATATTTTCTAACCATTCGTTTTATTAATACAAATTTACAAAAGGTTCTTAATTTAAAAACGATCATAGTATTAAGTACTAGATGTAATTCCACAGGGTCCCCGAAAGTGTTCCGTTTCAAGAGTAAATAAAACCAAAATTAAGAGTAACAAATATTTATATTTCTTGCTTTTGAAGTTCATATGTCATGTTGTGTTGTAGTCTACAGAGTGCATAATTCTTCTCGTTATTCATGGCATGCGCAAGTTCTACTGACGTCACGACAGTACAAATTGCAACTTTAAACGTCCCTTATGTGACGTCTTTTTAGTGTCTACTGACTGACAGACAACACACTATTGTATAGTGGTGCGAGTGGTTAAAACAGGTGACACCCCTCCGGGCGGCATTCGGCCCCCTTTCGAGGAAATAAAAATGTAAAAACATCTATAGTATCAAAGAAAACTACATTGATGAATGTGTTAGTTTGCACGTGCCGAGTTAGATTTGAAATGAACAGGAGTTCAACTTCATGGTTCACTTCCGTGTTTTTTCACCGGTACCTTTTAGTGTTCACATTAAAGCTATTCAAGTGAAGCAAACTTAGTTTTTTAACACATGATGTCTTCTGATGAACTCGGTTCGGTTAGTTCAAACTCTGTTGTCCACATTGTTCTCCAAACGAAACGAACTGTGTGAATACGAACCAAAGTGCGAGTGTGAACTAGTTGATGAGAATGTCTACAAGTCTTCTCACACAATATTAGGAATGGTCTTTATCTACTGAATTAAAGCAAGTGTGATTTTTCTCGTTCCCATTTATACACACACACACACCTCATTATTAGAGATAAACTTTCACTTTACACCGCAAGGCGTCGGTAAAAACTTAGGTCATCTACTCATTACGTGAAAATGATTGGTTTGTAAAGCAGTTGGTAATACTTTTAGGGCTATGTAATCAGTCACTTCGAAATGAACAAAAACTAATTAAATGATCTGAAACTAGGGGCAATCCGAACATCTTGCTACTTCGAAATGAACAAAAACAAATTAAATGATCTGAAACTAGGAGTAACCCAAACATCTTGTACTTCGAAATGAACAAAAACTAATTAAATGATACTGAAACTAGGGGTGATCCAAACATCTTGCTACTTCGAAATGAACAAAAACTAATTAAATGATCTGAAACTAGGGGTGATACAAAACATCAGTACAATTTAAAACAACAGGAGCCAAGTAGTAAAAATACTTATAGCTAGAAACATTTCTTGCAACAAATAAATACAATTACGTAATGAAGAAATGAATAAAGGTTTTCCCTAGAAAGAATTAACAGTTTGAGCTCAGGATTAAAGATGCTGATATTTTTGGCAATTCAAACGAATCGGTAGACACAAGCCTGGTAAATAGTAAAAAGATCACATTCTTTGAATTTGTAAATAATAGTAGCAGTGAACAGTCAGTTAGATATTAGGTTTTACATCTTTCATAAAAGATGTACTGTTTTATCTGACCAGGAGAAGTAAAGGTGTGTTCATCCGTCAAAGTATAATCATTTCACTTCTAATACCTAGAATCGGAGCAATATATTTCCTATACATAAAATTACTCCGTCAAATCAAATTACTTCTAATACCAGAAAAGAATCGAGGGAAATGTCCAAGAAATAGTTTTGTAATATTGTAAATTATTCCCGATTACCAAGCTTTTTTTTTCAGTAGGTAAAAGTGTGAATTTTTAGGTCATGGTAAAATAAAAAATTTCGAACCTTAATAGCTTTTAACAAATGAAGGTTTACAGGTGATTTTTCAAGTGTTATATCTTAAAGAAAAAATAACACACACACATACATATATATATATATATATATATATGATAAATAAGGCAACGAACCATGGTGAATGAAGGTAAAATGGGCGTCAACTACCTTCCTATGTCGCTTACCATAAGTACGACTGTATTGAACTAAGCTACACAAAAAAATCAAAACTTCACGTGACGACAATTTGTTGATTGAATAAATTCCTTAAGGACTTTTTTCTGACCAGTTATCGCCCATTATATTTGCGTTCACCATGAGCACACTGACTAAATTATCTGTTAAACAATACAGAGGTGTTGGTACCGGGGGTACATATTTGACTTATATAGCAACTGTAAATTATATTATTATATTAATTTTCTGGGAGATATGCCCCTCCCTGCATGTCTAGACAAGTAGCTACGCTTCGTAACTTCTTCCTACACCACTGCAACAGAACTGACCATGTTGATACACTTCATATTATTTGTATAGCATAAAGTTTTAAAGATAGCATGTTTACTTTACGATTGTTTGTGCGATGTAAACCCAAGCATGAGAACCTTTTACCAGCATACAATTCTTTTTGGTATAAAATGTAAAATTTGTTATATGTTTGAAACTGTGATGTGGATGCTTTGAAATAACGTTTCAACCTATTTTTGTCAGAATGATAGTCCTAACAATATGTAAAACAGTGTTTGTGATTTAATTAATCAGTAATAATTGAAGTTACAAAAATGTTATTAAATTTTTAGAGAAAGAAGAGGGAAATTTAAATGGACAAGATAGTTCTGCAGACAAAAACGCTGAAAATCAAGATACAGATCTAGTGGTGAACGGGGACAAAGAAGGATCACCGTCAGATGGCGTTGCTGGGCAAGAAGAAAATGCAGAGACTTCTAACGAAGTAACTGAGTCAGGTGAAACAAAAACGGAAGAAAGTCCTGAGAATGAGACAAGCGAAGAGAATAACGATACAGAGGCTTCGAATGAAGCTGATAAAGCTGCATCTGCAGAAGAAAATGCGACAGAAGCGCCCACTGAAGGATCAGACGAACAAGAAATGTCTCAAAGTACAGAAGCGTCTCCACATGAAGCCCCGAATCCCGAGGCTGACGCAGGTGAAGAAATAGGAGCAGAAGAAAATAATACTTCAGGTGAGAATGGCGGCGGAGAATCGGAGACTACAGCAGCTGAAGCAAAAGATGGTGGTGGCGAAGCAGGAAATTTGGAAAGTTAAAAACAATTTAGTAAGGACCGATTTATATTCAAACCAGTTCTGAAGAGTGAAATGTGAAACTTGTTCGTTGTTCACTATTGTGTTAACATAGAGTGATAATGACTTTCACACTCGCACGTTTACACTGAATTGCGAGTGAAATGATTAATCCAAATTTTCATGTGTGCTGAGTGTGGGTTTTCACGGTAATAATATGCATATTTATATAGCCTTCGGTTCCAGAAATTGTACCTACACGTTCTTGTACAGATTATTAGTATTTCTCATAGCACGCTTTAAAGAAACAGTTTATAAATTTCACGATAAATTACGAGATATTAATGAAACCTAATGTAGACATATAACCGGATTTTTAGTAGAGATACGGTAATAATAATAGATATATTTCGTTTATATATATAAATATATAGATAAGAGCAAAAAGTCAACAACCTAATACTGAACGTGGTTTTGTTGTGATGTAGGTGTTTATATAGTGTAAGCAACAGTTTACAGTTACACACTGGATGTTTTTAGCTGTCTTACTTGTCTGTATACATCGTGGATGCTAGGAAGACCTAGCGTTCTACAAAAGTGGATCTTTTTTAATTTTCGTGAAATTTCAATTTGTATTTTGATTATTATTAGACACTAGCGCGTATATCAGAGATTATTTACGGTCTGTTATAAAATAATTGTTTTAAGTGTTTGAATCGTCACAAAAACAAACAGATAAAAAGTGGCTTTTTTTTTCTAGCATGAAAAGTATATCTCAACAAACTGTAGAAATGCACGATAAAATATTTGGTATAACTTAAATATTCATAATCCAAACATATAAAATTCAGATTAGTTATATAAGTGAAAGGCCTAAGAGTTTTAGGAGACACAGACTAAAATCTTTAGATATTTTCATGTTAAACTATATACATTTATAATGAAGATTCTATCCAATGAAATGGACATCATGCTCAAACAATTTTAATGCAGTATTTTAAAACATTCTAGATTTTATATTTACTTACTAGTGAACAAAGCTTTAATAATTTATATTTTTTCCCCAATTTATCTTTAAAATAGTTTTATGGTTTAAAAGTAATAGTCAAGTACTGTTGAACTATTACATTTAAAATTGTATTATCCGTTGGAAATTAAACCTAACAACAACAACAACACATTCTTATTTTAAAGTTTTGAAATTTGTTGTAATCCACAAATAAATAGTTAGATTTCAAAGAATATCTAAAAACGCCGATCTGTTAAAAAAGGTATCATCATTTTACTCATGGTTATTGTCACTACTAAACACGTTCCTTCTACCCGTTGAATTACAGAGAAATGAATGACTGTTAGCAGCGACATCTATGATTTATGTGATACATGTGCACCTCATCAGCACAAAACAAAATTTACTATAAGTTACTCACGCAAGGAATAAACTGATTTCTGTATGTGAAAATGTTTGGAAAAGAGTCTTTTGTATAATACTATTTCCAAACCTAGCATTTGCTAGTTGAAGGAGAATTCTTTGATTTGATAAAAAGCTTACGACAAGTTTAACACCTATGCCTATAGGAGTACTGCAACGAAATTTATTAGGGTTTACACATTACAATGTGCTTGCTAGATCCTTAAGTGTTTTTTATCATACATTTTTTGAAGCTTATTGTTTTTCCAAACCGTACGGCCAGAGATAAAAGATATCAGTTTCTTACTAGACATCTTTGTTCTACAGCGTACTAATCTAACAATGTAAAACAAATATATACGTCTTTACAATTTTATATTGTCTCCGAGTCTAGCGATCAGCTACGTGCACATAACCTTATTCTTTTTTAATCATCGAAACGTGTACCTCCACATATAATTCCTAATTATTACTTGTAATCTAGTAGTCTTTAGAGTCCGAAGCTGTAATATTGAGGTTTTACTTACAATAATGAGCAGGCTCTCATTATTTCGATGCTAGCTTGTATATTTGAAGTTATTCTTTTAAGTAACGTTTACTCGTGTCTGTGATAATATACGAACGTATCTCTCAACGTCAGGGTGCGGGTTGTCCCTGTGGCAGAGCCGTGGATTGGACAAGTCGGGTTCGAATCATTGCAATACCACAAAATATTCCCGCGTTACAAGGGTAACATTTAACTCATTTAATATGTATGGTAACGTGATGTTGACTGGCTGCTTTTTCTCTGGTCAGTAGTTCAAAAAATAGACGGCGGAAGATAATCTTGGTATAAAAATTGAAATACTATCAAAGTACATATAATAATGTGCAACATTTACTTGTTTCAAGAAATACAAAATACGCGATTCATCTCCAAGATTGGTTAGAAAATACGTATGGGTATTTTTTTTCTTCAAAGTACTCTATTTAATGGGTTCATCTATACTTATGTTTTTAACTTAAAATTAAGAAAATAGTTATCAGGGAACATTTAAAAATAAATTGTATTTATTTCAACTTGGAGATAATCAATGAACCATAAATAAAAGTTTGACGAGGTATTTCGTTAGTCAATATTATTTTTGCTTATTTAAATACCTTCCAAAATCCTCAATTTCTTGAATTACAAATATTCTAATAAAAATTCTTTAATGCGCTTGATGATTCGTTCTCTATTGCTGATAGTACCTCTTTCTTCTTGTTTTCCCATTAATGCAAAGATCTCGGCTCTACAAGTCAGAATATTGCACTTGTCAAGTCTTTAGTCTTTTATTGTTCTCCAAAGCTCTACCAATTTCTTTGGTATTGAAGCATATTCTGTTATCCGCTTCCTTGGAGTCCTAGCAGTTCTTTACAGTCCAGATGTTCATTACTCTTAAGTTGACACTATTTTGTGCGGCTATTGGTCATCTCATCTTTCTTGCTCGTTCTAGCTTTTGGTTTGATACTAAGTTACAACTTATTAACTCATGGTTACTTTAAGTGTTGAATTGATTGACCACTGTCACATTTCTTTTTATTACTGTTGTTTATTAGTTTGTAGTAGTATATTTATTTATTTATTTTGTTTCTCCGCTAGGACTTATCTGTATCTATTTCCTTAATTTCTTCATTTTGAGGATTTCATTATCTTCAGGTCTTTCTTTTGTGGCGAATTCATCTAATTCTCATTCGTTTCTATCAATAATTCCAAAAATTCAACAAGCAAATTCGCATACAACGACATTTTAATTTTGTTCTTTCCAAACTTAGTCCAATTAAAGTTGTTAATCCTCTCTTTCCCCCTTCTTGATCTGTAGTCAGTAAGGATTTGGTGTGAGGGGGTGCCTTTTGGATATCCTAAGCAGAAACAATTTGGGCTCCCAATAATAATAAAAAATGAATTATTTCCGCTAAAAAACAAACATTAAAAAGTCATTTCTGTTCATAAACTAACATCGCTGCTATGGTATCTTTCTTAAGCAACAAGCCAATCAAGTGTAATGCACGTGAGCTCACCGAGACCTTGTCGCTGCAACTTTTTAAACGTCCGATTGTTACCGAGTGGTGCTTTGGTTCGATATCATTGACCTTTCTTTTTTTTTCTTTCCATAGTTATAAATACTAAAACAAGCGAAAGTTATGATGAAAAAGATTCTCGTGAATCGAGAATTCCTTGAATTGCTCGGAGCCCTAAGCAATCGCTTAGTGCGCTTATACCTGGCGCTGCCACTGCAAACGAAGATTGAAAGCCGTGTGAAAAAGGGGACTTGGGTGCAGGTTAGAGAGAATGTACTTTAAGATCTTTTTGAAAATATAATTCTGATTTTATAGTTGGCAACATTGAAATACACTTTACGTTTGATTTTTGTCTTTGGTAATATTTTTTTCAAATCCACAAAATCTTTCTACTACTGTAGAGCATTTGCGATTAATTATATTTCAATATAAAAAATATAATTGAATCCAAAAAGTAACGACTTAAAAATCCATATATAACATTTGACATTAAAAAAAAAAGAAAAAAAAAAAAGAGTTCTTAAAATGAAAAGCTCTTACGAGGGAACTGATCTAAGCTATACATGTTAGTTTACGTGGTGACGTCAGTAAACTTTGTAGTGTGGTGACGTCATAGAAGTTCCTAAAATGTAATAAATTTTAATTGTTTTACTTTTTTAAATAGAAACAAATCAGAACGTGGAATGCTGTTTCTAACCTCTGATTTCAAGCCACATTGTACAAATTAATAGCAACGTGGAGAAAAAACATTTGTAGTTAACTCTTTGTTGAACCAATTTTTAGCCCTACCGGTTTTCCAATATTCACGTCTTTCTGTGTTTAAACAGTAATCCTTAAATAGAACGACTTTTCATACACGACAAACAAGGGTCAGACTAAACAATTTTTTTAAATATTTGAATATGTTCTATTTTTCCACGTGTTGCGATATTTTAAACTTAAAATTAAGGTTTTTTTCCTTCATAGTTGTTAATACACGCTAGATTAAAACACGTGTAACTTTACTTAACCACAAATTACAATTTGCTTATCATGATGTTTTAACGCAGTAATAACTTTCTAGAAAGTTTACTATTGTTATTTTTTACGACGTGATAAGTGTTCTAATAAATATGTAGTCAATTAGTTATTGTGTGTAAATAAAATGTTGAAAAATGATCAGTTGTTTTATCCAGATCTTTTTCTCTTTATACAAGTGGCTCTAAGATTATATAGTACAAACGTTGTGACATCGAGATTTTTTACAGACACAGACTGGAAATTCTATTTTTAATTTGCATTCGCTGCTTATGTATCAGCAATAAGCTTGGGTGCTGAATACTCCAAAATTTGGGGTTTTACCCCCTGGAAGGCATAGCACAAACATAAGTGTAACCTAACGCATAAGAGTTTTGTGTTAAAATAAGGATTTACAGCAAAAAGTTACATCTCTACTGCCTGAAACAAGTATACACTTCAGCAAGTGTGTGTGTGTGCGCATGCGCAAAACTAATTCCAGATATTCAAGAGATCTTGCAGGTTGACGATGATACAGATTGGTTCACAGAAACTACTACAACAAGTTTACAGGAAAACGTGTTCGAGTTAAAAATATATTACGTGTATTATTTCGATCACGGGTTCCCAAACTGGAGGTGGTAGTGGTGGGGGCTCACTCAGGATGCAGAATGTTCTGGAAGGCCTTGTGCTGACAGAGTTTGAAAACCACCGATTTAGATTATTTGTGATTTAAAAGTTCACTTTTCCACATTGTAACTATGACAATGAAGGCAAAACAGTAAAAAACAAGTCACTTGCTTATAAAAGACCACATTAGTAAAATAGATTTCCATGTGATACTGGTGTAAGAAATAGTGAATCATTTACTAAAACAGAAGTACTATGGTAACAACTATAAACATATCTAATCAATCGTTGTGGAATTTACATATTCCATCATCTTAATAAACATGTTACTGTGGTGCTTCTCGTTTTAGTTACTTTGGTTACAACCAGTATTATGATGCAGCCACAGATTCAAACAACTGGAAGTTATCAAAATTTACACAAAAAATATTTTATTATAGAATATTCTAATGTATTGAAACATAACTAAAAAACAAGTAAAATAAATGCATTTGCTTAGAATTTTTGGTGCAAACTAGTTTGAATTAGAAAATGTATAATACGAGTATTCAAATCATTAGCTAATTTTTTTCAAATGTTCATTGGTTCCATATTTAGAAAACTACAGTGTTTAATAATGGATCCCTTGCACATTTGTATCAAAACAACAAAAGGTTATTCAAAGTGATTGGATAATGACATCATGTAAAAACAACAGAATACAGAACAACAAAGAAGAAATTCTTGTATGGATCAAATTATTTCTCCAGATATATTTTAATTACTAATCCTAAAACACTTTTAATTACTGTTAAAAATCGATATGAATAAACCATTGATACATCATATATTTTTATGTATTTATATGAATTTCGTGGGAACTCAACGAAATCACTAAACTGTTTTTCTTTAATAGCATTTCATCTGTTGTGATAACCATAAGATAAGAGTGACAGTGAAAAGGAACACATGTATAGGAAAGGTTTTACGATGTTATAAAGTTCCACACATTGGGTAAGCTACTCAGAGCTGTAACTGAATTTGGCACTAACTCGTATCTACTTGTATGCAATCAATTTAAAATCTGACAATTCATTAGAGAAATTTAGTTTGAGTTTGATCTTCTTTATAAACTTTTGTTTTAAAAACTTACTAGTTTCATTCAGCAAACATTAAAGACAACTTCAAGGACAAGCTGTTCAGAAAATGTTTTGATATCCAAAATGCTTTTGACAAGGTCTAGGATTTATGTTTATGGCATCTTAAAATTAAGACACCAAAACATTGTTCCTCAAATTTCCATGAAACAAGGCATTTTATTCAATGAAATGTTTTCACACTAAAATTGAAGAATCTTCATTTAGTTAAGTTTGGTTAAATTCTCAACTTTGGAATTTTGCATGCATATAAGGGTATATTTTATATATATTAATATGTTAACAAAAGACTTCTCTGGTTTCAGAGTTAAGAAACGTTTCTCTTAATTGAGATTTCTTTTCAGACATAAAACTTTCCTTCCCATAACTGCAGAATGTCCATCACAATCGAGATACTAGTCATTGTGATTCTACAATATTGCCAATAACAGCAATAGCTTCTATTTCAACTTTAGCACCCTGTAAGATAAATAAATTAATATTAATAAAAAGGAAAAGATATGTTGCCAAGATATATTAAAACATACCCAAATTGGCTAACTTGAACATGTCGTTCTTAATTCACATCAGATATATATATGTTAAAATATAAACTGTTAATAAATTCAGGAAGAACATACTTTGTGCTTAAAGGTTGAGATACAACATTGCAGAGGTTAAAGAAAATACATTTAAACTAGATTTGCTACTTAATTACATTTCATGATCTTTTCTTACAAAAGAGCTAAAGAAGCTACACAGTATTACAGTTAAATGAAACAATTAAGCATAATGGTAACATTAAGCTCAAATTATCACCAGTTTACTCCAGCAGGCCAATGGTAGAGAAAGCCACCCAAAAAATGTAGCAACAAGATATACCTACAGTTAAGGCATTATTTTGGCCTACAAAAAAAATAGTCAAACTGAACAGTGTCATCATTACAAAGGACACAGTACAATGTTAAAGAGACACCACAAGTAAGAATGTCTAAAATGGTGCCATTGCAGACATTCATAGAAATTGTACGGAAGTAATATGTGGGCAGTTGTGACTTTTCGTATTGCTCAGACACTGGTGAGGAAAATGTGTAAGAAAACTACAGTCAATGTGGAGGCCTTATGAAGATAACTTCTTCCCTCCAGTTACTGCACAAACTACACATCCAACCAGTGCTGAATTTTCTTTCCAAAGTCTGTTATGCCATTGTTCATCCCAAATTACTTGCCAACTGGCATGATGCTTTGATGGATCAATAATCCATATAAAAACTAGGCAAGGCACTGACATCAACGGTGAAAATAATCCACATAAAAACTAGGCAAGGTGCTGACACCAACAATGGAAATAATCCACATAAAAACTCGGCAAGGCACTGACATCAACAGTGGAAATAATCCACATAAAAACTAGGCAAGGGACTGACATGAACAGTGGAAATAATCCACATAAAACCTAGGCAAGGCACTGACATCAACAGCGGAAATAATCCACATAAAAACTAGACATCAACAGTTGAGACTGATTTGACTGCAGTCTCAGTGAACTCGTTCTTGGATTCCAATATATTCATGAATCCAGAACTGAATAGAGATAGATGGGATAGTCATTTTTGAATATCCAAAGAACTGGAAGATAAATCACATTAAGAAATTCCAGGAACTTGAAAGAGCTATGTGATTTGGTATAGACAGAACAATTAGTGTACTGTGTAGCTTGAATATAATCCAGAGCACGAAAGATTACTTATAAGACAGCAATGGTCACAATCTATAGAAGTGATTCTATAAGGAACTACAGAGCTGCACCAAACAAAGGTGGAGAAGAACAGAAGAATGGTGTTCACAAAGTAGAAATCAATATTTCCAGTAAGTATTAACCAACTTCAAGTGACTAAAACAAATATGGTAAAGTGCCATTGTGGGATTGGCTAATCATCAAATTCAGCAATGTTATCTAATGTCAGACCCATACAAGTCAATTTTCATGGCCCCAAAGGCCAAATGTTCGGACCATCTATTTGCAAAAATGGCATGCCACCAAAATATGAAAACACAGTGCCAAGTGGGATGCTGTGGTAGTTTGCCCCTGAAGAAGAAAGGTTCACCTTTCAAAAGAGCTCGGGTTTTAGGGTTTTTATTCATTTCTGTATATTAGAAACATATTTTATAAGATTGAAATGGGATAAGACATACTTCCCATTCAACCCTTGAAACTTGACCTTGAATTTGATGGTAGAAAAGGTGCTGGATGTGAATTTAATCCAAGATCCTTTTTAGCTTCAAATTCTAATCTGTCGGGCATAGGTGGCACTGACTGTGGCTTATCTCCCTCAGAATGATTAGAAAATTATCACTGCCTTGTGGATCATTGTTCACTTTCCAAGAAAAAGATGGAAGAAGAGAGGATTTAAGCCATGAAAGTAAGTATTTCTCCAGTATTGAAGAAAAAAAGAGAGAGAGAGTTTGTGCTCTCAGTGCAAATGTTCCACAGATTGACTCCCTCCAATCAAGATTGGATTGTGTCCATTTAAGTCTCCCATGAAGGTAAAGGTGGATTATATATGCTCAATAAGGTCATCAAGGTCCGTTTAACCAAAGACCTCTCCTGACGAAACGTGTAAAAAATATACTATGAAAGTACATCCAACAGAGACATGGAAGGCAGTGGCCTCCAAAGGTAAAAGTAATATGGTCATGGAAGGAGTATACTCATCAACCATAAATGTTATTTCCCCATGAATCTGTCCATCACACAACCTGTTTATCCTGTATAATGAATACTACCAAATGATGATATTATCAGATGTTTTCAAAAACATCTCCATGACTTAGTACCTACTTCCCAAACTTTTCTCATTACAAACTTCAAGTTATTTTTTCTTTAGTATGGCCCAGATTTCTAAGACAGCTAGAAGTACAAGTTAAATATTAATACACCAAAAATGGTTACATTAGCATGTAGAAGCTGGCAAAGAGGGGAAATTTCTATAAAATTTTATGCCAAGTGTTCAATAAACCACCATGGCAAATTACGCGCATTGTTCAGTACTCTAGATAAAGTAAAAAAAATAAATGCCACAAATGGCACGGTAGCTTTTGTTAGATGTAATTACAGAAGCTAAAATTAGGTGTTATTGTTGTCATTGCATTCTTAGTGCAAAGCTACACAATGGACTATCTGTAAACTTACTGCTGACCCACCTGGGCACAATACTAGGTATACCAGGAAAACTATACCATAATAAGTTACTATTTCAAATTAGTTTTTTACTTTTATCCATTGACTGTAAGTTGGGTTATTATAACTTAGTTCTAGTCAAAAGCAAGTCTTCAGCTGGTTTTGGTACTAATATTATTGACTAAAAAGAGCTTTCACTGTGGGAAATTAAAATGATTTGTAGTAAATGTTTTATGTATTTTTTGTTATTTAAAAATTCCAAAAGATTCATGTAAAAAAAAATCTAATGGTGAATAAACAACTTGTACAATTTAATTTTTTAATTCACTAGAAGCAAATTCAGTGTTTTCATAATATATGGCATGCTTTGTATACTTCAATATTTCCCAACTATTTTACTACACTAAGAAGCTTACAGACCATCAGGAGTGTATAGGCTTAGACTACAGTTTTTGACCTACACATGTGAAGTACACAGAAAGAAGACAGTTATACATGGTTAAGGGATGTTGGATTAGATAGCTAAAGGTCAGCAAAGGTGTTGCATCCTAATTTAGCTTCTTTAAGAAACTTTGAAGCGGAAGTTTGGAGGCTCACTTCTTTTACAATGAAATAAGAAACAAAGAACAATTTATCCAATTTCGAACAGTTATAAGAAATCAAAATTTTCACATGACTATTTCCAATGGATGGTTCTGTGGACCAGCTGATGGAAACTACTGGTCCATGTCTTTCTTGAAGACATAAAGTTCATCTTTATGTAAGAAAAACATGGATTTAGCTTCCAGACAATATACTCATCACTTTTTTTAGTTGCAGCATAGTGGCTCACACAACAGCTCCAAGTTTTTTATTTTTATTTTAAGTACAAACTTTTAGCTCATAGCTCCATCATCTCTTGACCAATCTGGGATCTTATTACAGTTTTGGACTGAGGAGGTCAAACTCTTTTGACTGATGTATTTGACCACATCCAAGGTCTCATAGGTTAATTTACTCTAAACCTGTTTGAAAGAATTTCAATTTGAGAGTAGTCTGGTACAAATCCTGATGAGTAATAAAATTGAATCAGGTATATGCGCACCCTACACTTTGTATTGTTGGTGCACAAAAATATAAAAAGGAAAAAAAAAGGTCTCGTAGATTAATTTAGTATAATCCTGCCTAAAAGAATTTCATGTTCCATGACTATTGAGAATTCCCTGTTGTTTTAAATAATAAAACTTAAACTGAAGTGAAAATTAAATGGACTTAACAATATACTTTATAAAAATATTCTAAAGAGTCAAGAATATAAAAAGTACATGTAATTAAATCTTTATCTAATGAGTATTATATTTTATAGGCATTTTAAAAATACATCTTGAAAAACCCAAAATAATAGAAATTCAAACCATTACATATTAAATGATTTTTTATATCAGTTATATATAAATATTCCTTCACAAATAATAGCTTGTTATTCTTTCTGTACTTTCTGACATGGAGACCAAGAAGCCAATAGTTACAAAAACTTCCCGTTTATTTTCACTCTCAATTGTTTTATATTATTAATCCATTCACTATGGCTGGGACGTATGCACTGGGAAATATACGACCTAGCTGCGGTCAAAGAGTTAATGGTTCAGTTTGGCTTGTGCCTTAGTGAATTGCTATTCACAACACAAAAATCACCTTTGTTACTAAGAATTAGATGATTTAGCCAAACATACCATCATTAAGCACCATGTTGTTTGGTTTAAAGCAACTATGAAAAAGAATTATTAAAATCAGATTATGAAAGAAATTGCTTGGTTCTGGTCTTTAAAAGTTAAAAACACAAATTGTAATAGACATAACAATGATTTGTGACATTAAAAGTACATTTTTTCATTGTAACAAAAAGTATTAACTTAGAAAGTTCAAATGTGCACAGTTTACTTACAGCAGGCAAACAAGCAACTTGATATGCAGCACGAGCTGGACAATTGGTAGTAAAAACTGAAAAAGGTTACAGATAATAATATAAAGTGATACAGATACAAACACACATTTCATAAAATACTCAATTCACTTTCAGAAGGAAACTAAACAAAAATAGGAGTTGCAAACCGTTGCTTATATGAAAAGAGAAGTTTTCATTTGTGGAAAAAGAACAAGTTATATAAAGGTAATATCTAAATAAATGTTTAGTGTACGTTTATACACACATTGTTTTAAACATTCATATAGCATATTAACTTGCATACTAATGTAAACATAAAGAGAAGTAAACTTAATATGAAGAAGCCATTGCTTATAAATCTCCTGTCTTACACACTATTTAAACAAATTAATAAAGGAATATACTGTTTAAAATCTTAAAATCAACACAAAAAATTTAAATAGAGTTATCTTTCTAAGCTGAAATTTCATAAGCAATAATTTAGGTTTAGATTCAATTAAGAAAATACTTACATTCTTTATAAACTTCATTTACAGTAGGATAATCATTCATATCAGCCAACAACACTGTAGTCTTGACAACTGAATGAAAGATAGTCTATTCAGTACTGTCTTTTCTGGTCAGAATTACATTAGGTATCTTACTTTCCCAAGTCACTATGAAGATTAGTACCCCTACTTTTCAAAATAATTCTGAAAATTTTTTAAATTCTGAGTAGTTAAAAGCGTGTACAGCATTACCAAGATACTTTGTATATAAACTTAACCCTCCACAAGTTTTCACCAATCCATAAGTATATCAAGTAAATATTTTAGCAGCTAGGTTATAGTATCATAAATGAAGTGTAATAGACTATATGTAAAATTTAATTGATCCATAAATTATTTGTATCTTTAGTAGTGGTAAAAACTGTCTTTTATAGCTTGATGTGCAAAATTGAAAGATTAACCATAAACTAAATATCACATTTGCAAGTGTACAACTTCCGAGATGAATTCTGCAAAAACAAAGTATAGTCTATCAAATGATGAAAAAATGAAAGGTATTCTTGTAAATTTTCAACTATTGAAATAAAGGAAACCAAATTAGAAACATATTAAACAAAACTGTATTGTGGATTTTCATATACACGTAAAGTACATTCAATGTAGCAAAAAATATTGTGTGTTTTTAACCAATAACGGTCTAAAAATTAAGTACATTTCAGTTTTGTATTAGAAAATAAATTCCTGCATTTAAATAGGATTTGCAAAGTCCAGTTACTTCTGATATGAAATAGCAAAACAAATATTGAAAATATCCAAAATTAAGTTCAACAAGAAAAATAAATTTTACTCTCATTAATATAAAAATTTACCCATAAGAAAAAAGTAAACAAAACATATGCAAATTAGCTATTCAAGCATGCATATACACATTCAACAGTGGAAATTAAAAATTATGAACAGAAATTTCATGTCTAAATAAACGTCTTGTGATGCAAATTCTGTAAGCAAACATTCAAGGAATTTAACTAAATATAGAGATCAAGTGATAAATACACCACAATTTTGCCTTTTTACAATGGAAGATTTTATTCTACACAAATGATGTGTAACCCCTTAGAAACTGCAGCTCCTAGGATTACAACAGTAGTGGTAGCAACTTGTTATTTAGCCAAGCTAAAAATCTGCAGTCAAATTAGTATCTTTATTGCAATAGTACTTCTTTAAATACAGGGTTTCTAGAGTAATACAAAGAAATTCTACTGGAAGACACTGAAATCTGCAAGTCCACCTGTCTTAGCCTCACCTTAGATAAGTTTTTATTAAGTACAGCCTGTATTTGATACAGAGTTAAATTAATGCTGTAACTTGTGTACATATTTTGCTTTGGTTTAGTTTGGGCTAAACTTTACTAAATACTCTCAACAAGTAAAATTTTAATGTTATTCCAAAACTTAATGTTACACCTTTTTAAAACTTTGATAAGATTTTAATATGTTGTTGTACAAAATGTCTACTAAAGTATATTTACATCCACCTTTTGATTACATCTGTAGAAATGAAGTGCACATGCATGCTTATTTACACAGTAAAGTGCACGTGCATTTTCAGGACAGACAAACTGAGTATTATAATAGACCGAAACATTACTAGGTTATGTAATGATGTTAAAGTTAATTTCCCTGGAATACATCAGTTCCATCTAGTGGCAAATCTGTTATTACTTTTTTTTATTTTTTATTATTATTACAAGTTTCAGTGTTAGGTTAAAGAAGGAGCTATACACCTGTTCTTAGAATGTGATGACCATGTCCAACTTATAGTTACTGGCAATAAAACAAGTGTTCATAAAGATGTCAAATTCTATGAAGTTTTTTTTAACTACTCTGGAGATTAGTGTAAAATTTGAACTCACCATTGTTATATGTAGCTCCAGCAGCTTCAAGAATTTTTCCCATATTCTGAAGAAGCTTCAAAATAAATACAAAATGTTTGCACTGTTAGTTGTAAGGAAACAGTTAAACAAGTTTTTGATTTTTCATTGATAACTTGAAATGTTATTTAAAAAATTGAAGTTAGAAAGCTACTTCCTTTCAACAGTAATTTTCTACTCTATGATAAAACCTAAAGATTGACTGAAATTTTTTCAAAGAAAATATATTTTCAACACTGAAACTAACCAAGTCTTAAAAATAGAAGTCATAATGATCTTGTTTCAATGCATTTGTAAAAGCATAATATGCATGCTAAATATGAATGTCATGAAAAAATTTCTCAGCTATAAAAAGATGGTCAAAAGTTTAAAAATATTCATACTGACAATCAAAGTTGTATTTTCTGTATCTTTTAAAAACAAAATTTTCAACTAACAATTTCTCAAATTTTAGGATTATTCTTAAATTATAATAAAATTAAATGCATCAAAACCATTCTTGCAAATTTTAAATGACAAAAATGCCTACAAAAAAATAATTATCTTTAATTCTGTTACAACAGCGGAAGATTCTCGAAGGATCATGAATTGTCCTGGCAACTCTAGTCTGTTCCAGGTGCCCTCTTTTTTTAGTATGCAAGCCTGGCAAATAAAACGAGGATAGAACTGCATAGATAGATAGATATAGAGAGAGATAACTGAGTCAAGCAAAAAGTAGACGCTGTAAGTAAAGTGTGTGAATCACTGTGATTTATAGCCTGTGTTTATAAAAGCAGTTAAGTTTAAAGTGACTGTGGAAACTCTGTGTATTACAAAGTTGTATCAAGAAAGAATAAACTAGTTTTAATTAAGAAAGAACTTTTATCACTGAAGTTCCTCGGAGAGAATTTATACCAGAAATTAACAAACGACCAGATACGTAACAATACGATACATGTTACACTAACAAGTAATACACATGTTGCTTGAAAAACTCCAGCAGATTTTGTACAATAACACTTGTATGTGTGTACGTTACTGTTTTAAAACTCATTATATGAGATTTCAAAAGTGACTGTACATGTACTTCATATTAATGCACCTGTTTTCCAGACCATTGGTGAGCACATTTAGAATCATGGGTGTGTCAAAGTTCAAAAGATGTGACAACAGGGAAATACTATTGGAGGGGGGGGGGTGTTTTGCATATAGTTAAGCAACTTTATTGAAGAAATAATACATGTAGGTTGTATGTTTATTATATTTTTAAACATATGAAAACTATTATAAATTCATTCTATGATGTATCAAAATTAGAGGTTTCACTGCATACCTACCCTCCCAAAAAGTTAAAATTTAAATCTACTCTTTATTTTACAAGAAGTCATTGATTCCAGTTTCCTGTTTAAGTTCTTTAATTATCATAATTATGTTTAATATAGATGAAAACCAACTCAAATGCATGGCAAAAAAAAAGATCTTAGCATAAATATGGATAGGTCACTAAAGCAATTGAAGCACTGCAATGTTTCTAGCAGTGAAGTTAAAAAAGTTTTAGGATTTATTTATAAACATGCAGATTAAAAGTCAAAAGGTGTCATTATCTCTACAGAAACAACTAGTTTGGCCTCACTTGGAATAACGTGTACAGTTTTGATCAAATGATCTAAGAAAGGATGTGGACTTACTGGAAATAGATCAGAGGAGGGCTACTAGGATGGTTCCCAACAGTGGAAGGGTAATGCTAACTTCTAATATAGAAATGGTTGAGAGGATGGAAATTAGGGAACATCTGGGTGCAAGTGATCATTGCTCCATTAGGTTTGATGTTTTGCTGCATATGGAGATCAGGAACAATGATATTTTAGTTACAAATTTCAAAAAAGTAAATTTTGAAAAGATGCAGCAAGAATTATCTATTGTGAATTGGGCAGCTGAATTATTTGGAGACATTGATCAAACGTGGAAAAATTTTAAAGATAAACATATTCCTTATAAAAAGAAAAGGATAGCTGCAAGTAACAAACCAGGTTGGCTCACAAAGTATATAAGGAATAAAATTATAAAAAAGCATCACCACAAATTTAAGAAATTTAAATTGACTGGTATGACAGGAGGCTTAGAAGATTACAGAATATCAAGAAAGTTGGTCAAACAGGAAATTAGGACATCAAAAAAAATGTATATAAAAAAAAAAGGACTGCCCAAAAATTGAAAAAGTAAGAATTTCTTTAAATTCATAAGGGTAAACAAAATATTAGGGGTAGGACCTATGAGGGATGATAAAGGATGGCTTGTATATGATGATTATGAGATGGCTGGGTTACTAAATTTGCTTTTTTCTTCAGTTTTTACTGATGAAGATTTAACCAATATTTCTCATCTTGAACAGTTGATGATCACATTAATTCTGAGCTTGTTAAGAAAAAATTAGGAAGTTTAAAGAAAGATAAAGCTCCTGGGCCAGATATTTCCCCAAAGGTTTTGAAGGAGGTTAAGGATTGGATATATGAGCCACTTGCTCCAATTTTTGCAAGTTCTTGAATAGTAGGCAGGTGCCAGAGGACTTGAAGTTGGCTAATGTTATTCTTCTTTTCAAGGGAGGTGATAAAAATTGTTCCAGTAATTATAGGCATATTAGTCTTACATCAGTTGTGGGAAAAGTTTTGGAAGTCTTGATAAAAGATGTTTTTGAAGTCATTTAACAAAGTTTAGAATTTTATTGGATAGTCAACATGGTTTCACTTAGGGAAAATCTTGCTTTACAAATCTTTTGACACTATTTGAAATGGTTACTGCTTATGTAGATGAGGGCAAGGGTGTAGATTTGGTGTAACTGGACTTTTAGAGAGCATTTGACATAAAAGGCTTGTAAAACAAATTATCTCTATAGGTGTGGGGGTAAGTTAGCAAATTGGATAGAAGAGTGGTTGGATGGAAGAAAGAAGAGGGTTTCATTGCAGAGTTCAGTCAAACTGGATTAATGTCACAATTGGGGTAACTCAGGGCTCAGTCTAAGGACCTTTGCTCTTTTTGATTTACATCAATGACATAGATGAAGGAATGGTTAATAAATTACATAAATTTGCTGTTGTTATTTAGGTCTTGGGTGTTGCTAGCTGTGAAAAAGACTCTGCTGCTTTACAAAATGATTTAAATCATTTAGTGAGTCGGGTGAATAAATGGTAGATGGGTTTTAATTATAATGAATGCAAGATAACATACTTGGGTTATCATAATTTGAATTATATGTATAATTTGGATGGGAATAACCCTAACAGTGTTAAAAAAGAAAGAGATCTTGTTGTAGTGGTTGATCAGTTTCTTAATCAATCCATGCAGTGTGCTGTTCCTAGTGGTAGGGTAAATAGGATTTTAGGTTGTATGTATGTGTGTATATATATATATAGAAATATTGAATACAAGTCTAAAGAGGTTTTAATTTTATACTACAAGTCATTGGTTAGGCCACATTTGGAGTATTATGTTCAGTCATGGTTTCCTTACCTTAGGAAGGACATGCAATCGTTGGAAAGGGTTCAAAGGATGGCTACTACAATGGTGCTTGGGATGGAGGGGTTGTCATACGAGGAGAGGTTAAGACCACTGAAACGGTTTTCTCTTGAGAAAAGAAGTGTCAGAAGGGATCTGATTGATGTGTTCAAGATTGTTAAGGGAAATGATAGTGTTGATGCATAATGTTTTTCATACTTAAATGGTGAGAATGGTAGGACTAGAGAAGAGGACATAAATGTAAATTTTGGCAGGGTAAGAGTCATCTTCAGCTAAGACAGTTTTATTTTTCTGACAAAGTGGTTGGCCTCTGGAATGGGTTGCCTTCCAATGTTGTGGAGTCAGTAAGTTTAAGAGAAAGCTTGATAAATATGTGAATGATAAAGGCTTGGCATTGAGTGTTTTCTTTTATATGTTTTACTTAATAGTTTTAGTTTAGAGGACTGGACAGCCTAGATAGACCAACAGGTCCCTTGTTGTCCCTAAACATTATGTTATGTTTCAGAGGCAGGTTGAAATCTCTACCTTATGTTCTTTTGAGAAAATTAAGAGGTTATCTTATTGGATCAATAGGAAAAAGGTTTCTAATATTTTTGTGCTATATTCTGAAAATAATGGGACAAGAGGACACAAGCTTAACATTTAGAGAAGACATGCTATATGCCAGTTAATAGCTTTATTTTTGTGAAATGGTGGTTGATTTATGGAATGAGTTGCTATCAGCAGCACTACTGACCAACACTTTACAGGAGTTTCAAAAGAATATGTACAATTTCCTGCAAAGTGAAAGATAATCTTAATCTTTTTATTTTTTGCAAGCATAAGTATACATAGACAGCCTTGAAGGACCAAATGAACTCTTACTATTTATTCACTTTGTTATGTGAAGAAGCACCAACCTAGACTACTGATGACTACAACTTGTAAGTCAATTACCCTGTTAGGGTGTGTGTGTGTGTGTGTGTGTGTGTGTGTGTGTCTATATATATATACATAAAAAGCTTTTCCAAAATATAAGAGGCCATTATTCTTAAATAAGATTAAAGATCATTTCTTACCAAGAGATCATAGCCTCTCTCTCTCCATAAGACAAACATTCCATCATTGGAATCATTCTAGCAGTTCTCCTATGAGCCCTTTCCAATAAGTCAATATTCGTTTTTTGATAAGGCTGCCAAAACTGTACATAGTATATATAACAAGTGAGACCTTACTAGTAACATAACATATGGACAATGAGGGATAATTTGATTCTTTGAGGCTGTTCCTGCAATCCATCCTTGAGACAGAAGTAAAAAAAAATGTGAACCCAAATTATTGAAATTATCAATTTTAGTTCAAACTCTTGTAAAATGATGGTATCCACTATTACCAATGGCAATTTATTCCATAAGCCAACCACTATTAGAAAAATAAAACTAGTTTAACTGGAGTCTAATCTGTCTTTTCCAGATCTTAAACTTTTGTCTTCTCATTCTATTCTTCAAAATATAGCATAAAGAAAGAAAAGGTCTTTATACTATTGATTCCCCAGATGATCTCACAAGTTTCAACAAGTCATCTTTTATCCTTTTCTCATGAGAAGATAAGTTTATAGATTTTAACCTACTTCCATAAGATAACTTTTATTTCTAGAATCATCATAGTGCACAGATAATTCCCTTAACTGATACGTAATTCTGTCATAGATATATAAACATGATGTTATACTACCTGCTTAGTCTGAGGAACAGTGCCCCCCTCTACCAATTTCATGGTTGCTGGGTCAAATCCAATCTGGCCAGAGATGTAAAGTGTGTTATCTACTTGAACAGCCTGACTATAATGACAACAATAGACAAAAAATAAAATATTTGCAAGAAACAACTGGATATCACAAAACCAAATGGATCAAGAAAGTAATGGAACAATTGAACACCCACTGTTAACAATAAAAGTAATAATAATAACAAAACTTTTGGCCTGCAATGTTTTTTAAACAAAACTTCAAAATATTCAAGGTATCACATACTACTTAACAAGATAAACTCAAAAAGTAATTACATCTAATATTAGACCTTTTTTCCAAATTTGTTACAATGATATCTTTTACATTATATTTAAAATCTATGACAATATTAGAATCAGTTCTCATTGGTATATCCAAGGAATTATTTACAAAATTACAGATTATTGTACACAATATCTTATGGATTATATGGGATAGAAACAACAAATTTAAGTATTATTATAATTTGAAATAAGTAAAACAAAGGAGTCTTCAAAATTCAAAACTTGTACTAGTTAGAATAAATTTTCAACAATAATACAAAATCTTTAAAACAATAATTCATTCAAATTTTGCTAATTAATCTTCTTTAATAAAGAAATTAAATATTTTAAGGAATGTCTACCATTGTAAAACTTGGTATTGTATGTTACTATACTGTTAACTAACTGAACATAATTATATGCAGTTCCCCTCTCACAATTCATACAAAATCTGCCCCATAAAAATACTGTGACTAGTAGAATGTACTCATTACTCTATGCACTGTACTGCTATAATTGTAATACACTATCAAATATTATTCCAGACTATAAGCATATTGCAAAAAATGGCACTCAGGTAATGGCATACAAGTATACACATATATACAAGTAATATAATTTGTTTCATTTCATTTTCCACTATTTTTAGCCCCAGTAGTACTCTTTCTAACTGCCTAAAAGTCATTGTTAGTTGATGTATTCAACCATCTTCCATCACTATTCCCTCAACCAAACACTTCTCTCCATGACATGAAATTTCAGGGGCATCAGATTCAAAGGGCCACTAATCCATTTTGGTTATCCCATACATTTCCAACACTTGCCTGTCTATGTCCAGCAAAAACATGTTGAGATTTCAATGCACCCCCATACAATAACTTCTCCAAATTTAGAATATCTGAAACCTCAACATCTATTTTCAAACAGGGTGGAAAGAAGCTGAATAGTGTTTCACACAAGATCTAACTATCACTTTATTGTTATTTTTGTACTTTTGAGGCATAGAAACACTTATTTCTATAATTACTAAAATATCTAAATTACAAAGTTAGGCACAACAAACAACTGTTTATCATGATTCCGAGTTTTGTATTTTTGTAGCTTACAAAAACAATTAAAAATGTATATTGGAAGTTCTACAACACTTGAATTCGATAACTATAAAGTATAATACAACAAGAATATGTCATACTGATAGTAATGGTATAAATATTAGTTAATACATTATTGTCATTAGTTACCAATATAAATAATCTTGTTAAAATCAGCATTATTTTGTTCAATTGCTGTTTTCTACAACTTTGAACAGAGATGTTTAACAAAAAGTAAAAGCTTGGAATGGTCTATTCTTTCATTGGAGGTGTGTCTGTAGGCCAGATTAGTTTCGAAGAATTCCACTCCTCATCAATGGCTCTTAACACTATCACCGAATGAAACTTAACAACAACATATGCGTTATTTCATTCCGATCCCAGGGGGATGGGGTGGTTACGCCCTCTTGTTAGCCAAACGACAAAAAAAGAAAGATTGTAAAAATGAATAGCAGAAGGGTAAGCGAATGAAACTTCAGACCAAAACAAGCCAGGCAGCTGATACATAATTGAACAGAGTTGTTTGTTTAACAACAAGTAAAAGCTTGGAATGGTCTATTCTTTCATTGGGGGGGGGTCTGTGGGCCAGACTAGTTTTGGAACAACTCTGTTCAATTATGTATCATCTGCCTAATGTATCAAATTGTGGTAGAATGCTACAAGTTCTTCAAATACTTATAGAATGATAGGTTTCTTTTTGTGAGTGTAAAACACTTAAAATACACCATTTCTACAACTTTGATTTCGAATATTTCACTATAAATGCCTATATTATATTTATAGGATAACGTACAAGACTAACAAAAAAGACCCTTCAAGTTCAAATTAGTACTACTATCACTGGGCCAGAAGAAACCACAGTCGAACTTAAACTTTAAAGTTAAAAGTTCACCCTCCCCAACTACGAGCCCTAATACTTTAGATTGAACTTAATCTGTTGAAGTTTATTTTAGCTAAAGTCTTAAGACATAGAATGTCTTTAAGTTTAAAATTTAACAATGGGTAACAGCATAGAAAAAGAAAATTATTTCTGTCTTAAAAATTTAAACTTCAAACTTTATATACAGAAAAATAGTAAAAAATACCTGTAAGGTCCGATTGCTTTTGGTGCAAGAGAAGTATTTATGATTCTTCTTATTATACTTGCCATATTCCCGATTCTTTGATACTAACACCTAAATAACACCGTTTCCTCTTACTTTTAGAACCTAACAGTACGTTGTTGCCAAGGTAAGAGACTAAAAGTATGCAATATTTCGCTAATATTCTAAACGAGCAAGGTCAATAAAGCCCACGTGACTTTGATCTCTTCAGCTATTTGGTCATTCAATTACTTAGTTCTGAGTGATCGAATAAAGAAATACAAAAACTCTTAAACACAGCAACTTAGTTTTATTAGATGTAACAAATATGCATATCAATTAAAGGCAACAAAGTGTCACTCAAAAATACACAAAAGGAATAACATAATAATAAATTTAAAATTTAACTCAACATTATCTCTGAATTTTAGTGAGTGTAACGACTGGCAGCGCCATTACCGGTTCTAAATTATGTTATAACAAAAAAATATAGTTTCTAAGTGTTAAGTTTATAGCTTATTATATATATATATTGTTGCGTCAGCGAGTCACATGACTACCGTGACGCCACGTTTCTAGAATTATCCTGTACTTTGGCGAATGCTCTAGTATTTACTAGATATAGGGTAGTCGGGTATATATAAGAGGGGGAAAACGTGACGCGGGAAGATATAATGTAATGTGTGTGTAGATGAGTAATTGAACTGCAGTCAGAGAGCACGAGAGACTGCAGCAGTACAAGATATTTTTAGAAGCTTGAAACTCACCCACATAATTTACTATTAAAAGGCACCAATCACATACCTGCCGATAATGATATGAAATTTATATTTTTGATGCACCCTATTGCACAATCAAATTTTCCATCATCAACTTCATCAAGAAAAACCTTCCAAACAATGTATATAAAAGGTGACTTACACTATTCAAAACAACTGTAAAATTCTGAAAAATTTCAAAAATTACTCAATTGAATCAAGTAATGTAATTTATTAATTCCCTACTTACAGAGGTAGATATACTGGACAGACAGCATGATCTTTTGAACTCAGCACTACTGAGCTTTTGAAAAAAAAAACTTCAAAGATGCAAAACAATTAATAATAACAAATCAGACTTGATGAATAGTTAACTAAAAAAATAGAAAACTTAAGACAGGAGGGTTAACTACAAGCCAAACCCAATCACTAGAGGGTAATGAAGGGCAAAGTAATACCAGCATCTGGTAGTCACTTTTAAGCAGATATTCTGGTTTTCATTTCCTCTCTCTTTCGTAAAAACATTATAAACTAATGACATAATTCTGATATGTAAAAGTTTAGTGCATCAATCTCCTATTGAAAACAAAATACTCTACAGCGATGACATCTCATTCATCTAATCCATAACTTTATCCATTCATTGGACTTGATGAGAGTACATGTAAATTAGTAATATCTTCTCACACGAAACTGTTAAGGTAAAAAATTAGTCATGTTTAATAAACAGTGCAAAAAAAATAAAAAATAAAATAACAAGTACACAATATTATTTTACACACTGTAATATACAATAGTTTTAGCACATTGTAATAAGCAATATTGTTTTAGTACATTGTGAAGTGAGGGAAAATATATATTTCAGACAAATCAACATAAGGACTCACCAAATCAGTAGAAAAATCATCCTCACTGTCTGTTCCCCCACTAGTTCTTCTGTTCTTCAATTGATCTACAACCCTTGTAAGTCGTTTGGCTAAATGTTCAAATAAGCTGTAAAATGAAACAACAAATTATCATGAACATGTTCTTAAAATCCAAAACATCAGTAAAGATATTATAGTCTAAAATATCTAACTAAATACTTCAAAGTAATTTTCATAGAAAAAGGTGACAATGTTCATTATCATTATTAGAAAATAAATAACATATGTATGCGGACTCTTAGAATATTTTAAGAGATCCTAAAAAAAAAAACATGTATTACAAGTCTAATAATGGTTGGAGATGGCTTGAATGGGTAATGAAGAAAAACTTTAATGTAGGTTTAGCATAACAGCAAATGTACAACCTTGTCGAAACATTGTACATTTGCTGTTATGTTAAACCTATATTAAAGTTTTTCTTCATTACCCATTCAAGCCGTTTTCCAACCATTATTAGTCTCAAAGTAGGTTCCTCGTCATCAAATTTGTATTACAAGTCTGATGGGTTTCATAAACTCTAACATTGAATTCCCCTTCTAATGATGTAAACCACTGCTTCAAAAGTCAAACAGTTTAATTACTGAGAAGGTCAATATAGATGATGATAAGATCTTTAATGGATGATTGATTGATTGCTTTGAACTGATAGACTATATGGAATAAAGCTAACAATCAGATATTGGGATTTGACCATTTCTCTTATAATGCACCCATGGTCCAAAGTATAGAGAGCAATTTTTTTTCAATAACAGGATGTGAACTAGAGCAAGGAAATTAGTGGAACTAGTTAACTGACTAATAATCAGGATCATTAACTGATTACTTCAACTAATAGAATATTTTCACAAAAGACTAATTTTCCTATTTCCAGCATGTTTTAGTTTTAAAGACATTTTAAACTATCCTTTCTTTAATTTGAGAGACATCTTCAGGCTCAACAATCAGGTTACTTTTTTAATCCTAAACTGTTGTATGTGAAAATATATCATATATCCAATAAAGCATGAAACCCGCAACAAGCTGAAAATGTGATTAATAACGTTCTGTGGGGTTTTTCCCTGCAAATTTTCACCAGACTACTCCACTAAAAATAAATAAACTAATTCTTTGTTAAAAATAATCATCCTTAGAATGTCATGTGATAAAACTAGTATAGATTTTTGTCACAGTGGCCGAAAAATAATATATAATTCAATGAAAACAGATTCATGCCAATCTTAGAAAGACAAAACAACATCTACTGTTTGAAAAGAAAGCTTCTGATGATACTAGATGACCTTTTTGGAGAGATTAAAACAATTCATAAAGGTGGAAATCGAAATTTTATACGAAACATTAAAATTATAGTAATATGAAAAAATCTTTAATAACAAATGTTTTTGAATTCCATCATCAGTGTGAAAAATGTAAAAATTAATTAACAACTTTATATATGTATAAAAAACATTTTAAGCTTTCAAGCAAGAAGTCATTGACAACTGTCATGTAGAAATAACACATTAAAATGATTAAACCACTTAAAGCTTACTTTTATAGGCAGTTTTTCCTTTTTTTAGTGCTTGCTATCTAGCTAGAGCTAGTCATGATTAATCAGGAGTTTCATCAAGTTATTAACTTATTTTTTTTAAACTTTTATTAGTACATGTCTATAAATTCCTGACAAACACACTTAAATGAGCAAGTTATACAGGAATCAATTTTTTTTTGTGAATAAAAAATAATGAATATTAACTTGAAGTAATTTTTTTTATTAAATCAACCTTACCATAAGTAACCATGTTACATATTGTTACTGTTATTAGTTCGTGTCTAGTAATTTCTGACAAACACAGTTAAAAGAACAAGTTTTAACTGTGTTTGTCAGAAATTACTAGACATGTTACATATAGTTACTGTTATTAGTTCAAAAATAAGTTTTTTCAGTAATCAGCATTTTTTCAAGCAAATAATGAATAAGTATTAATTTGCTATACATTTTTTTCACAAAATTTGTTTTAGCCTAAGTAGCACCAATTATCTTGTAATAAATAAACAATATAAAGTTAAAGCTACATTATTATTTAGACATATAGAGTAAACACAAACAATGGGAATCATTCTGGTTAGTTATTTAACCAATGACCACTAGGCCACACTGTAATATGTATAAGTTGTGTATAAGCAGAATACATGCATATCATTGCGTCAATGCAAGTACTAACAACTGATATTGTGATCACTTGGAGAGTTAGAAATAATTGAAAACTCTCATTTTGATTATTTTTGTGAGTCATGACACTAATCTATTAGGATTATGTATATGGATATGGTCATTTTGAATAACCTTGTAACCATGAAACTATACATTTTGTAACTCTGAATGTAATAAGTGTATCTTAAAAATATTTGGCAAGATTTTGGTAAATATTACAAGTATGTTGTACACAAAACATCTGATTTTTTAATAAAGTATTTTTACTAAAGATTTGTCTGTGAATCAACAAAGCCTTTATTAAATGTTATGTTTTAGTTACTTTTGTTAAAAAATACATATAAAAACCAAGAAATTTAGCATTTACTTTACCCTTGAAGCCTTTTGCATTTGTATACATGGTTTACTAAGCTTTATTTTTTGTTTTCACTGTGTAATGTGTGCAAAAGGTAATCCATATAACTTCAAAATATGCATTACAGAACACAAAAAATACATCAAACACTAGAAAAGAATGTTCCAAACTACTTTGATTTAACTGGCTTTCTAAATAACCTATAAACAAGTTTAAAAAAATTCATTACTGCTGAGAACAATGTCTTTAGTTTAAACACATCAAGCTCTTATACCTTTTACCACCACAACAAAACAGACAATAATCTGAATTATGTAATTTGCTCTTTCTACTGGTTACAAACTATCCAATAACAATGTCATAGAGAATAGAGTAAAGCAAGATGATGAAATTCAATATTCTGGTTTTTAAACATCAATAGCATATGTTTCTAAGTGGTTGAACAATCTGAAGCTCTTATAAGGGAAGGGGAAAGATCTATATGAGAAGACACAGCACCACCACATCATGTGACTAAGGAAGGTGCAAACTGAGAATTTGCACAAATATTTCTTTTTAAAATTAAAAACTTGAAACTTACATAATATAAAAACCTGAATTATAAAATATGTTTTGATAACAAGTTTTTAACATACATTAATAGTAAAGTAGCCCTATTAACCTTTGAATAAATATCTAAAACACACACAACATGCACATTTTGACCCACCCATATCCATCAGGTTAAGCTGAATAACCTTAAATTAATCAAATATAATAATGCAAAATCATAATGGCAATTATTTGATTACTTGGATAGTTGAAATAATTGAAATAGTAATAAATCAGAAATAATAATTTTCATTAGTTGATTATCTGACATAACACTAATCAATGTATTCAATATTCATACATAATTGATTAATCGAATCAATCATCCAGCTGTAATGTGAACTACAGACTCTAAGATACTACAGCCCAACATGCTAACCACCAGGCCACATACAGCCCATTCTTAATAACATCTACCCTCCCTCCAATGTGTGTGTTTATGTGTGCATACATTAGGGGCAGGTTAAGGTGAAAACTATTGTGGCTGTAGCCCAGACCCAGGCTAAAAAAAAAAAGAAGGCTTGTTATGAGGTTTAGTTTTTTACTTTAGTAGTAATCATAATACATCCAGTAGAAAAATTTAGCACCAGGCCTGCCTGACCTTTAATCCGCCCTTATGTAAATACACACACACACAGTGCTATTGGAATTGAGAAGGTGATGAAAGTTTAGAATCTAAAAGCCAAGGAAAATAAAAATTTTACATCAGTAACTTAAAGAAGGAACAAGTCATGAAATCTCTAGTAATTTTGAATAACCTTCTAAACAAGTTGTCCTACACATTACATTGTTTCATGCAACACATGAGTAAGTTATTAAACTTAGAGATTAGGGTTTAATATCTTGAATTATTTAAGTCATATGAAATATACATGTAGAATCGTTTTTGTAATATTTTCTTGCAGATTTTATAACATATACAGTTTTTTATTTGAAAACAGTCTAAGTAACCCAAACAGAGAAGTACACATACTAGTGTTCTATGGTTTACATGTACATTCTTTGAAAAAAATAACTCTTTAATTCTGTTCAGATGTCACATATGAAATCTGTGTTTTAGAAAAATTCCTATTCATAAAACATGAAAAGTATATGTACCTCACAAACCGCTGAGACACATAGGGGTGAAGAGCTTTAAAGTGGCTTGACATGTTGGCTAGAGCTGCCAAACAGTTTGTGTGAAGGTATTTGTCCTGAAATGTTTCACACATAAAAATAATTATACAAAAACGAGTTATATACAATGCAAATTACAAGCATATTGGTGTACCAAACTTTGTTCTAAAGGCCTTCTTACTGAACACACACATGCACATACATTTAAGAAATATAATTAATATGACTCATAAGTAATTTAAGTGTTAGATGCTGACAAGTCAATTAATTCAACAATTTCTGATACTAAGTGAATTACTTTAATAGTGTCAGACAGTGACCCAACAACAATTTGTAGCATGCATACACAAATAAATGTTCTCAAAACACAGTTTATCAAAGATTACAAATGAAAGGCTCAGTTAAGTGGTAATCTGTAATAGAATGGAGTTCTGGTAATCTTTTCTCATATGACTTTTGTATATTATATATACAGTGATTTAAGAGAACATTTTTAAATTTGACTCAACAATGAAGAGACAAAAAAATTCAAATTTGTGAAACTCAAAAAATCTTTGTCTGCATAAAATACAAAAAATCCCCAATTCTAATTCATGATAAAAATAAAATATTTGTATCAGAGTAAAAAATGTGTAAAAATAAGTAACTAGACTCAATCCTCTAGTAATTACTCTCCTGAACTACAGGTGCATAGTTATTATGAAATGCATAGGGATGAGGTACAATTTAACAAATGTCTCCCAAACATATCACTTGGGCTACACTTAAGCTAGGTTATATTGTTAGCCATGAAAAGTATGATATTAAACCACATGCAAGCTTGAAATTTCCTACCACTGTGGAAAAAGGTTATTCCCATTCAAAAGTTTTCCATTTTCAAATAAGAAATGAAATATTAAAACGTTTCTTATAACTTTTCATTGTGTATCTAAAAATAATTTGAATTATTTGTTAACAATTCAATTAGTAAGACTGGGTGTCACAGTAGTTACAGCACTAGACAGTTGAGTCAGGATTTTATGTTATTTCTTTTTTGTATATTTTGTATTATATTTACAAGATCTTTGAATATTCAGAAAAATACTAATGCAATTACAGATTAAAGCAGAGATATCAAATTACATAATAAACACTAGTGCTACAATACATTATTTTTTATGTTTTTCACCTTAGAAAAGGGATAAACATTCTTTATACATACATTGTTACTTTAATATAAATAATTTTTAAAAAACATTTATTTAGATTTCATTTTCAGAGGAAAAATTAATCAGCATTTAGCTTCATACGATAGGCATTCAACTAGTTTACTATAATTTACAAATTATTTACACACTTCTCTACATGTATAAACATGCACATAAGATATATAAAAATCGTGAAATGAAATACTAACCCTCATCCTAGTTATGTTAAACTGAATTGTTCTTATCACAACAAGAACTAACAGACCACCTAGAGAAATCTCTGATATTGATCGCTCTGTATACCAGGAGATATTCTTAATAACCTGTAGAGAGAAAGAAACCTCTAGTTTGATAAACAATTTATTGATAGAATTTAACATTCTCTTTGTGTAAACCTAAACAACTTTCTCTAGTATTAAGATGCTTGTTCACATGTAAAACCTGACCTCAAATGATAACTGTTACCTCTTAAATGTGCATGAGCTATAACCATATGAAAATTTTGAGGTTCTTATGTGTCATGATAAGGATCCAATAATAGTCATATATTTACAAAAAAAAAAAGAAAATACACAAGCTACTTTTCTTTAAAATACCTATATACCTTTTTTGCAATGATAATAGAATTTAGCTCACTGAGTAATACAGGAGATCCCTGAGTTACATTGATTCACATATACACAATTTATATAACTTGACCAATGTTACAACTCACGCAACACTCTGCTTAAAATGTATGTGGTACAGAAGTTGTTGACTTGGAGTCTTGAATGAGTGTTATTCTACAAGACATGATAAGAGAAATGAAAATAAAGAATAGTTTATTAAATCAACATTTCAAGCAGTTACTCTTCCTCAGGCAATGTAAATTATGTTAATATAGAATTAGGCTAGAAAAAACGAAAAATAAATAAATTTTGACCTGTTAATCTCAGTCATGACAATGTGACACTCAACAAATTAAAATGAGAAAGCCTTGAACACCATCTTATCTTCCAACTTAACACTAAGTCCTCTTGTAGTTTAAATGAAAGATTTACTTTTAGATAATTACTAAACCCAATTGACCCTTCCCTTAATTTTTCTCCCCTTCTTTTCTTTAGATGCATTTACTTTGCCTTCTTCCCATAATTACTTCCCTGGATTATTATTATTATATTGTATTAAGATATTATATTATCACATGTCTAATTAGAAGTATTATTTTATCTTTTAATGGTAGTTTCTAGCCTGATTTGAAATCTGCCTCTCAGACAGCCAGTCAGTTAGCTTTCAGCTTCCATAGCATTAGCATCATCTCTCATCTCCTCGCATATTTTCCATTGTTTTTGGTTAATTTAACTCCTGAAGACTTGTGAAAATGGCATTGAAGAAAGCTTGTGATGTTGTGTCCAAAAGAGCAAGTAAGTCTATTACACTGGCCCAGAAAACAGAAATCCTTGAAAAGTTAAGAGAAGGCAATAGTGCTGTGTCAATTGTTCACAAATACAGTTTAAACTGATTGACTGTGTGTACCATTAAAAAGTAAAAAATTAGAGAATGTGTGAAAACAACAACTCCTGTGAGTTAGAGAGTGCAGTTGGTGACAAGAGTTTCTCATTTAGATAAGGTTGAGAAACTCCTTAATCTTTGGATCAATGAAATTACCAGTACAAAAGGATCAGTTGTCAACAGCTTGATAATTAGGGCTAAAGCTTTGTGTCTTTATGAAGTAAAAAGTAGTGATGCCAAGCCATTCACTGCAAGCAGGGGTTGGCTGAACAGATATGTTTAGCATTATTATCTGCGAAAAGTGAAATTAAAAGGTGAAGCAGGATTTACCAATGTGGACGGTGTTAACAATTTTAAACAGAAGTTTTTAGAATTTATTAAAGATAAAGGCTACAAACCTACCAAACGTTTTAACTGTGATGAAACAGGACTTTTTTTTTTTACAAGAAAAATGGGCAACAGAACTTATTTAACCAAAGAACAAAGTGTGGTCAGTGGTTTCAAGGCATGTAAAGATAGATTAACCCTTTTGTTTTGTGCAAATGCCTCAGGGGAATTCAAATGCAAACCTCTTTCAGTGTACTGAGCTGAATATCCATGTGCAATAAAGGATAAAAACAAAAAATGTTTGTCAGTAGTGTGGTGATCCAATAAGAAAGCCTCGGTCACACGTGTCATGTTGTTTCCGAGGGCTGGCTGCAGAACTTGTTTGTACCGAAAGTGAAGGAATTCTTTACGAGAAAGAACCTCTCATTTAGGGTTGTTCTAGTGTTGAACAATGTGCCAAGTCACACATCGGAGTCATTGTCCTTTGTTGATCCCAACATTTCTTTTATGTTTTTGCCTCCCAACATGACGTCAATTTTACAACCTGTGGGCGTTATTAAGATTTTCAAGTCTTATTACATTAGGAGGATCTACAAACATTTACTGGACATAATTGACAAAGGGATAGTGGAGAATATGATGCAGTTTTGGAAGCAATATAACATTTTAGACTGCATAATCCGGGAGGTCAAACCTTCAAATTTTAATGCCTGTTGGCACAAACTCTGGCCTGGGATCATCAATGACTTCAGAGGCTTCCCCATCACCGACAATGAAGTTACTGACATTGTGAGGCTGGGTAAATAGCTGGGATGAGAGAAATTTGAAGACATCAAAGTTTGAGAGATGGTCGAGCTGATCGATTACCACCAACAGGAACTAACAAACAAGGAACTTAAGCAGCTTGCTGCATCCAGCAGCAACAGTGAGGAAGAGACAGAGCCTGCTAATCCAGTCATCACTGCTAAAGCCATGCAAGAGTTCCTGTGTAAGGCTCAAAACTTGAGTGACGAGATCGTGGATCTTGACCCCATCATGGAAAGGAGTCTCAACTTTAAGAGAGGCTTAGATCTACTCTTTTTCATGTTACAAGAAGTCCAGAAGGAACTGGACAGGAATGCAAAGTAGCAGAGGATTACTTCCTTCTTCAAGCCTCAGCCTGCCTCTTCAGAGCCTACCAGCATCTCTCAGAAGGAGAAGCCAGATAACCTAGTGCAGCCAGATGACTCTCCATCAGATGAACTTGTTCTGTAACTTGTAGGTATAAAAGGATTTATCAATTTGTAATTTGAGAGTAAAGGTCTTAATAAGGTTATTAATTTTCATTATTTTTTTTAAATATTCTTTTATTATGAAATAAGGTTATTAAATCTTAGTCCCTATCCTTAATGCCTCGAGTTACATGGTTTCAACTTACACATTGTCTTTCAGGAATGTATTCCCCACACAACTAGAGGTTCAACTGTATATATAACCAACTGGTTACAGATGTATAAACAAGGGCTGATCATGGTGTTGTATTTATATACCCATGATATAAATTATCATCTTATGATTAGTTTTAGTTTTCATACTCTTGTGCCATAATCTGGAAATGTATGCATATCACATTTAAAATAACCTATAGCATTTTATGAATGAATAATAGTGAAGGATCAGTTTTCTTACTATATCATGAACAGCTTCATTAAATAAATCATCTTCACTCAGAATCAGCAAGATGATCAGAGCCATGTATATATGATGGGAACTTCTCTCTGGGGCCTGGTACAGGATTTTGAGGATTGGCATAACCTATTATAATCACACAACAGAACTGTACATGGAGTAAAATTGCAATATCAAAGTATTTTTTTTTATTCTAACTGTCAATCAACATTCACATTATTTTATGACTTAACAACTTTTGTTTTTTTGGGCAAGTGGTTTGCCTTATATGTGTAATGTCTATGTCTTGCTGAAAACAATTCCTAAAACTTGTGTTCATATACTTTAAGTCATAAATTTGCAGAAATATTGCAGGAAATGATTAAATTACATTTTCAAAAAGAAGTCACTAAAAGTATAAATAACTCTGCCTGAAAGTTATGCTTGTAAAACCGAATTATCACTTCCTTCTTCTAGTTTATGACATTAACGAGAAACATTAGTTACCAATGTGTCCACATCTGTACGTGACAAGACATATGTTCTGAAGTTTGGGTTACGATGGAGAAGCAGGTACAATAGTAATGTGGTATGGTCATCATGAACGGTGGAACACAATGTTGAAAACAACTTGGAGCAGTCAACTTTAAAGGCAGGTGCTTCATCTGCTGAAAAACTACTTGTTTCTGAAGATGAAAAAAATCTTGTTAAACAATTGTGAGCCCCTGATTTAACATCAAACAAACAAAGTAAGAATTTTTTCTAATATTTTTTGTCATTTTAGAACTCACTATTACACCTGTTAATCTTTCACGAATATTTAAAACTATCAAGCAGGATTGAGCTAGCCATATAGGAATATTTCATTCTTCAAGCATTAATTTTCTGCTTGTGTCACTTTTCTTATACATAATAACACCAGGTATATTTTCTTGTCTCTTAACATTCTTGATAACAATTCTTTAACTTAAAAACTATTGAAAAAGTACTACATGATAGGTTAAATGTTTTTACTTCTGTTTACTAAGTTTCAAAAATAATAAGCTACTTGAGTTATTTGAAATGCTCAAAACCACGTATTATCAAATGAATAAACTGAAAAGAAATATAGCATAACTAGCAATTCTTTTAAGATCTGTTTATAAACACCAAAAACATATTCAGAGAAATTACTGTTGACACACTATTCACAAACATGTATTTTTACCACTTGTCAATTAAAAGTTGTCACATGTACAGAGAGTAATGTGCCATTCTATGTACGAATTACCTAGAGTTTCAATATGCTGTCAACTTTATGTTTTTAAAAGAAGTTAGTCAATACTATAAAAAAATATACTACGAGTTCATTTTTGAGAAAGACTATTAAAATGTGAACAATTACTCATGAAAATAAAAATAAAATTGATCGGTAAGCCACTTCTCTAAAAAACTGGAAGTGGATGCGAAAGAAATATACAGTTCAATGAAATACCCATTTTCGTAAAGCATAATAGTTAACTAAATATTAAATAAATAAAAAAAATTATGTCACTAAACATTAAAGTAGTTTTAATATTTGCATTAAAGTTTCTTCACTGGTCTAGATGCTTCCATTATATCTTTAGGCCCACCAAGAGGTAGAGGAGGATGGAACAAATTTCCCTGTGGACCAATGTCTCAAAGGGGACGCTGGAGAAAGCAGGGAGAAACTGACTGGGAGAAGAGGACACTCACATACTAATCCTACCCCAGGACACACAAAAGCTCTTGACAGCCCTGCATACGTTGCTACTGACCTTGAGAATTGGAAAATGAGAACATTGCCTGTCTATATGGGTTTGGAAGGTCCTTTTCAGATGTACAATGATTAACCAATACAAGCAGTAACAGCAGACTTTGACTGGCAAGGACAGCTCTGTGTTCAGAGCTCTGATCTTTCTGACTGCCACTTCTCCCATATCCAAGAGTTAAGACATTCCATAATCCCGCTATAAGAGAAAAATAGAATATTTCTAATTGAGAATACTTACTTTCTAAATAGGAAAATCAAGTGAAAACTATGTAAAGTGATACATGTGAAGTAAAAGTTATGAAGTTTTTGTATAACTGATGAACTTATTGAAGCAGAGATAATTCTCTTAAGTTTGGAAGAACCAACTCCCAATGAAAATGTATATTATGTATGTTACTCTTTCAGGAATATTTAAAACTATCAAGTAGGATTGAGCTAACAATATAAAAATGAAATGTCATTCTTCACTGCATTAATTTTCTGTTTGTATTACTTTTATTATACATAATAACACCAAGTATAAGGATGGTTTTTCTGAAGTTCTTGTCTCTTAACATTCTAGATAATAATTGCTTAACTTAAAAGACAATTGAAAAAGTACAACTTAATGGGTTAAATGCTTTTCATTTGTGTTTACTAAGTGTCAAAAATCATACTGATTAGTTTCTTTGCTAAAATAATTTTATATAATAATAGAAGCTATATTAGGCCTTACTCACTTAAAATTCTACATTAATTATAAGTGTGTTCATTTTCTTTCTTAATAATGTTTTTAGCTTAAAGATAGGACTCATTATTTTGATATTTAAGTATAAAACTAAACTTTTTTTTAACAAACCCTTTTAAAGCTGGCTCATTCTTTGTAACACTGTGAATGACATCAGTATTTTCAAAGTTTTTGTTTATGGAAGTACAAAATAGCTTTAACAATTTTTTTGTTATTAATAACCTTTACAAGTTTATATTAACAATAATTGTTCAAATTCACACAAAATCTAAATTGTATTTCCAGATAATCTTAGATATTTTCTGTTTAAGATAACTCTGAATAACAGTATTTAAAATTTAAAAGAAGGTTTGTTTGTTTGTTGTTAAGTGCAAAGTTACACAATGGGCTATCTGTGCTGTGCCCACGACAGGTATCAAAACCTGGTTCTTAGTGTTATAAACCATCAGACTTACTGTTGAGTCACAGGGGAAATCTAAAAAAATGAACATTTTTAATTTAAGTACTTAATGCAACATACTGAGAAGAATTTATATATAGATTTTTAAAACATTAAAATGATTTACAGAAAATGGGGAAACAAATGCCAGTAAAATAAGTGGTGTAGTACAAAGGCTTCTATGGTGGAATTTTTTATTCATACTTATGATTGATTAATTTCAATGTGATCAGTACAATGACAAAGCTCTTACAGTGCTCTACTTTTTGATAAGAAAGAGTTTTTACATATTTTTGTCAACTGAAGAAACAACATTCAATTTTGTCTTTGACTAGAAATTCCACAGGTGGTGATGTGAGTTAAATTCTTCATTTATTTCAGAGTATGAATAGAAGAAAAAAACTTCTACTAATAGTCTATTTATGTTATTTTGTTTATGAAGCTAAAAAGATTAAATAGAACATCTAGAAGTTTTAAATATTACTTTCATTACCATCCTACTAAAACACTTAAGCACATGTAGGTAAAATTGAAAAATATTGAAAATATTTAGTGTGGTCAGTTTTAGTTATGTTAATAAAACAATACTGTTTCTTCAGGTATCTGTAATCTATTGTTAAGTACTTACATGCTAGGCCTATGATTATACTTCCATGAGAATCTCCATGGATCCTATAAGGTGGAACCTCTTGCTTTACAAAATTTTGTAGAAGCGCTTTCACTAACAGAAAGGCATGAATTGAGCTGAAATGATGTAAAATATTTCAGACAGGAAAATTAACCAGAAAAAAATATTACTTTTATCAAACAACCTCTAGAAAAAGGAATCAATTACCTTAGAGTATAAATGTACATAAAATTACATTTAATTAATTATGAAAATGTCGTCTTAAAAATAAACAGAAAAACAATTCATCTAATAAAGCCATCTGATTCACAATGAGCAAAAAAAAAAGAAGAAAAAAAGAAAACAAGAAACATATGAAAACATATAGTACATATGCTAAAACAAACACCATCATAAAGTAGTGAAGCACTTTCTAGTCTTTAATTCTTTTAAGATTGAGGTATTTGCATCTTTAACCAAAACAGCACCTTATGGACTAAATGGCCATATTAGAGACCCCTAAACTACAGGTATAGCTAATTTTGAACTACTGACCAGATTGGAAGGTAGCTAATCAGCAGTACCTGCTGTGAAAAAATTTTTTTCATCGTTGAACTGAATAATGGAATTGACTGTCATTGTAGCATGAGCCTTTAAGCCTTTTGATATGTAGCTCTGCATGCCAATCACTAGGCCACTTATTGATACTGATACACCTATTATTCACTGATAATTCAAAGAATTAATGAAGATAAATAACAACTAGATGATGCTTTTTAAAAAAACATTGCCAATAACAAATATTTTTGAGTATTTAAGATTCTACAGTAGTAGTATGTAAAACAGTTCATAGTATCTATGATCTTCAGCATTGCCAATAACAAATATTTTTTGAGTATTTAAGATTCTACAGTAGTAGTATGTAAAACAGTTCATAGTATCTATGATCTTCAACCTCTCGCATATCAACATTTCTCTTCTAAAAGATTTAAAATACTGAAATATCTAATATAAACTTGACTTACCACTTTCCTTGCATTATTAACCTGTAAATAAGAGACTTTGAAGCAGGTCTGGCAGAAAACATCTGAGCTGACAGAATCACAAGAAGTGTATTGACAGCTTCTACATGTATAGCATATGTAAAATCCCTATAATTGGAACAAAGAAAAATGTTGCAATAAACGTGATTTTGTATGATAAAAAATTAAAATTATTTTATAAACAGTTCAAAATCAGTAACCTATATCTAGAGAATCATTTCCTGTAATTTACTTTTATAAATTTTATAGCATTATTTAATTCCCTACATTCATTGAACATACTTGATTGTTTGTACATTATAATGCTCCATGCGTTTGTAAAAACAATCATGACAAAAAAAATTATTTAAGAACCAACTTGTGATGGTTTTTTTCTCATAATGGAAGATATAGTTGTAGATATTTGATATTTATGAGACATGTGAATAAGCCATGGGAAGATCTTAAAAAGATAAGCCTTGGGTTTGGAGACTGCTACACATACCTTGACCCCTCACACCAAATCTTCTCCTCAATTTTTATTGTAAATTTATTAGTGCAATAATCCAAGGCAATTGTGCAACTTGTTTAAATACAGTTGTCTCATCTTTAAAAGTCATAAGTTGACAGTTTTATTTCACCTATTAATAACAGTGTCAAATGATTCAATCATTAGACTAGTTGCTACATGTTATTTAGTCAAATAAGTTATACTAGGCAGTTTTCTGCCTGGTTTTACAGTTCAGTATATCACTACATATCAGCAAGGAAACTGGATTATTAAACCTTATAAGACTAGTTTTCAAATTTAATCCTGCCAGAGCTTAAATTAAACAAAAATGAATTTGAAACTAATTACTCATCTCACCTAATTCACGTTTTTATATTTCATTAAAGTTCTCTTATTTTGGTTCACTTAAGTATATACAAATGTACTATAGCCCTAACTTTACTACAGTGATTTTTTTAAAAATTGAATATATATATGAAGGAAATCCAGTAACAAGAATTTTATTTGGACTAAAGTCACTTTAGATAAATAAGATGAAATAGTTGTACAAGCACAAGAAAAAATATTTCTAATCTTTAATACTGATTTCAATAACTAGTTAACAACTGTATTTTCCTATAAATATAATATTAATTTGGTTGAACAAGTACAAAGCTACCATTTTAAGTTAAAAAGCAAGATGCAAATAGCATTTGTGATCTACAGGTTTCTCACATGACCAACATATTCAAGGAAGCTTTATGATATTATTATTAGAAAAAATTACACACTATTTACATATGCATTTGTATGAACAATATTGTTACGTCTCCGTTTGTTAATTGATTTTCCGTAACTTCGTTCCGACGAAACTTAAGCGACACAAGTCCTTTCTTAATAAAACTGGTTTATTCTTTCCGAATATAACTTTACCGATACACTCAACTTCAACAATCGCGCTAAACAAACGCTGTAATCGTGCAATGTGATAATATCAGGTCATTGTTCAAGAGAACTTGCTTTGTATGACACGTGCAATGTGATAATGTCAGGTCATTGTTCAAGAGAATTTGCTTTACGTGACCCTGGTACAAAGAACCATTCTTACTGGTTAATAACACCAAACAAGATTTTATGTCTTTACAACGCAATTGCTAACCCATCCAAGAAGCTTAGTTTGTTAGTGAGATATGTAATTGAAGTGTATGCAACAGTTTGGTTTGATACCAAGAAAAATCCCTCATGCAGCCATGGCTCACTGCACCTATTTCTACTTGTAAGAAAATCACGTTTTCTTCCTGAATCGGAGAAATATGTTGTGGATAAAATAATTCCGGAAAAATGCATATTTTGTCCACCCAGAAAATTTGCTGCTTGCAATGCTTGGAGATGATTCTAAGGCTGTCAGACAACTTGCTCTTCCTAGAATATTAGCTGCTCAATCTACCTCAAATTCTAGCATAATGAGACAGTTTGTGGTTCCAAATATTAATACAACATTACACTGATATAATAATGTGGACTGAGAGTAGAGCCACCACTAACAAAACATATAAGCAATGAACAGTTGGTGTCTTTTATTAATCAAGATGACATGCCAGTTTTGAAGTTCAACATTCCATGTCACACACAAGAAGTCGAAAGGCATGTTAAAATAGTAACAGAAGCTTCAGCAGCTGTTTGTGGCTATTACAGGAGAAAGGGATTCATTAAAGAAAAACTTCAATCTTGTAAAATCATGAAAAAATTTAATTCTATTGCCCAGTGGAAGGATGGTTGGGTGGACATGGGTGGAACTCGACATGCAACTAACTTCTCATGGTGAGTTCTGGGTAGTTTAGGATATAAAACTCCTAAACTAGCTGAATGTTGCATATCCGAGAACTTGCTTTGTATGACAACAATGTGGTAGTGTTAGGTCATTGTTCAAGAGAACTTGCTTTGTATGACATGTACAATGTGGTAGTGTCAGGTCATTGTTCAAGAGAACTTGCTTTGTATGACATGTACAATGTGGTAGTGTCAGGTCATTGTTCACACATGTCATACAAAGCAAGTTCTCTTGAACAATGACCTGACACTACCACATTGTACATGTCATACAAAGCAAGTTCTCTTGAACAATGACCTAACACTACCACATTGTACATGTCATACAAAGCAAGTTCTCT
>NW_013669743.1:93645-96973 GCF_000517525.1 Limulus polyphemus
GCGAATGCTCTAGTATTTACTAGATATAGGGTAGTCGGGTATATATAAGAGGGGGAAAACGTGACGCGGGAAGATATAATGTAATGTGTGTGTAGACAGTGAGTAATTGAACTGCAGTCAAAGAGCACGAGAGACGTTACAGCGTTTGTTTAGCGCGATTGTTGAAGTTGAGTGTATCGGTAAAGTTATATTCGGAAAGAATAAACCAGTTTTTATTAAGAAAGAACTTGTGTCGCTTAAGTTTCTTCGGAACGAAGTTACGGAAAATCAGTTAACAAACGGAGACGTAACAATATATATCTAAATGAAAGAAATACTTCTTGAGATAAAAATCTAATCAGTTTGCTCTAACTGTAGCAGAAAAGTAACATAACATATCAACCACAAGTCACCATGTGCTTCTTGAAGGCTGTCCCTACACACTCACAACAAAGAAAAAATATAAACTTAAACCCATTCTTCATTTTTTTTTCACGAAATTTCCGCCTGCCCCTTCAAACTCTTATAAAGTGCCAGCTTCCACTACTGGCTTTAGTTATGTATCTATGTTGAAGTTCAAAACTAATACCGACAGGTCATTCTCATGTGCACAGATTTACATTTTGAATAGTAAGTGTAAGTATCAGTAAGAACGACTAGGAAATCTATTGTTACGTCTCCGTTCGTTAATTAACTTTCCGTAACTTCGTTCCGACGAAACATTAGTGACACAAATCCTTACTTAATAAAACTGGTTTATTCTTTCCGAATACAACTTTACGATACACTTATTTTCAATAATCACGCTAAAACAAACGCTATATCAACGAACGTCAACAATACTTCTGACTGCAGTTCAATTACTCACTATCTACACACACATTACCTTTTCCCTCTTTTATATACCAGCCTACCCTATATCTAGTAAACGCTAGAGCATTCGCCAAGGTACAGGATAGTTCTAGAAACATGGCGTCACACTAGTCATGTGACTTCGCTTACGCAACACTATAATAGAGTTTTATTTTAATCCTTTGATTAACCGAGTTTGAAAAATGGAAAAGCCAAGCCTGTAGTAAAATGTAAACCAATCTTAATTCGTTTCACAAAAGCAATTAAAGTAAACGAGTGCACGAAATGATATATAACAATTCTATTGGCGATCATCTGGCTCTAGTTTAGATCTATTCCACACTAAAGACTTGATTGTTTAATAATACGTTCTAGACTAGGAGAGCATAGAATTATGTACAATATTCTAGAATATTTTCCAAAGGAGGATATACGGTTTGGCAAAAGTGGAGAAGGGTGGAAAAATGGCTGCCTCTATGTTGTGTTTAACATTTCTTTCTTTCTTTTCAATAAACATATTTATTTCTTAAGGATATAACGCCTTAATCTTGAGCTTTCCCACGAAATAAATACTATCCGATCTTTTACTATTGTTACGTCTCTGTCTGTTAGTTAATTTTCCGTAAATTCGTTCCGACAAAACTTTAGCGACACAAATCCTTTCTTAAATAAAACTGGGTTATTTATCCCGAATACAACTTTACGATACACTTAATTTCAACAGTCGCTCTATAACAAACGCTATAACTCACGTCTTACGTGGCCAACATTATTTTATCCGCATACATTCAATTACTCATTACCTCCCCGTCGCTTCGTGGCCGGTCTTATATATACCAGACTACCCCCAATCTAGTAGTCTCTCTACAATTCACGAAGGAACACGATATTTCTATAAGGAGGTGGCGTGATAGTAGTCACGTGACCTCGCTGACGCAACACTATTAATTTTGCATTGAAATGTACAATTTTTTCTCCATTTCAAAAATTGATATTTTCATCGAAACCAAGAAAACGAAATATGTTTTCCTGATATTCCAGAATAAAGATGCACATGTTGTACGCTTTTCAAATTGTGTCTCCTTTCAATAACATTCGCAAATTCTATGCTTTGATTTGTTATCGAAATTCCGGCCACCTTCGCTTTTACTATATTTCTTAGGAAAAATTAAACAAATAAGGGCTTTAAAAATAAGATTATTAAATCAAAATAACTAAATCTAAAAAACCATTAGGGCTTCTTTACCAACCCAGTCCACCTTTTGGACTGTTTTTACTCTAAGTAAGAGAAAGTTGTTTTTTTAGCTTTTGAAGCGACATGATATTTTTCGTTAACGTTATAATGCCCCAACCTCGAGTGATTCTAGAAAATAAACACTATCGGATATTTATATATTAATTTTGAATTAAAATATGCACTTATTTCACCGAAAATATACCATATCGAAATTTGTTTTTCTTGATATTCTGGTAGAAAGATGCGCTTGATGACAGCTTTTCAAAATAGATCTTCATTGATTAAAACTCCAAAAAAATTACGTATTTTAATGCAAAATTAATATGGAAAAATATCGGAGAGTGTTTATTTCCTATATACACTCAAGATTGAAGCACTATAACTTCAACCAAAAGCATTACGTCGTTTCAAAGGCTAAAAACGAACATTCTATTACCCAGAATAAAAACAATCGAAACGTTGGACTGAATATGGAAAGAATCCGTTATGGTTAATTATTATTAGCTATTTTGATTTAATAATTTTATTATTAAGGCCATTATTTTGTTTAAATATTCTTGAAAAATGAAGTAAAAACAAGTGTAGCCGAATTTTGATAACAAAACTATGAATAAATTGTTACGACAGCGAAAGTCACGTGACGCTAGTAACACGTCATGATATTCAAGAATGATCATGTCTGTTGGTGGCAACTCTAGTCTTCTCTACGCGCCCTCTATTTTTTTTATTATATATATAAGCCGACAAATGAAGTGACGGCATATAGATAGATAATTGAAAAATATTATGTCCAGTGAAGAGATAATAAAATTAAACTTTCGCTAACCCAAAGTAAAAACAATCCAAAAGCTGAGTTTATTTTCAAAGAAGACGTTATGGCCTTTTAGATGTTGGGATTTTGTTTGAATAATCCTTTTTTTTCAAGTTCTTCTTTGTTTACAATATTAATAAATACAAAAAAATTAAAATCGAAGCTACCCGAAATTTTCTTAACAGATTATGGAATACCTATAGAAAATTTTGAAGAAAGGATGTCCATTTTGAAAGTCTTACACAAAGGGCATCTTTGTATTGAAATAAGAGGAAAAACAATTTTTTTCATAATTTGCGAAAAAACATGGGCTATAGGCTAAGGTTATTGTTAAAAATATGAATTTTTTTGGAAAATGGAAAAATGAGGTTTTTTCAAGCAAAATTAATAGAGAAATATCGGATAGTGCTTAATTCGTCGGAAAACTTAAAATAGAGACATTATAACAT
>NW_013669744.1:0-7876 GCF_000517525.1 Limulus polyphemus
CATAGGAAATGAGTATAGAAGTAGTTCTAAGGGTAGGCTTAATTGTTCCATTGTAATGCTAAAAGTATAAGCAATAAAACAGATTACTTTAGAGTGCTGGTAGGAATGGAGGATTTTGATATAATGGGAATAACTATAGAAAATTTTGATTATAGAATATTCTTTGAAATAGAGGGTTATATGTTATTTAATAGGGATAAAGTACTAAAGAGAGGGAGAGGAGTGGCTTTATACGTAAAATTTGAATTGCTTACTGTTGAACTTGAGAATATCAATAATAATAATAACAGCAACGAGATTGAATCCATTTCGATTTCTATTAGCTATATAAAAGGAAAAGGCTTTTAGTGGTGATTTGTTATAGACCACCAGATGATACTGCTGAAATTAATGAGAAATTGTACAGTGAGATTAAGATTTCAGCTGTTAATGAGGTCATAATTGTGGGTGATTTTAATTTCAGGCATATAAATTGAGAAATGTTAGAATCAAGAGGAAGAAAGGGTTTTGGAACTGTTCAAGGTGGTTTTCTTCACCAATTGGTCAAGGAACCTAATAGACAGAATGATATTTTAGATACATTGTTAACTTCTAATATAGAAATGTTTGACAAAGTGGAAATTAGGGAACATCTGGGTGCAAGCGATCATTGCTGCATATGGAAATCAGGAATAATGATATTTTGGTTACAAATTTCAAAAATATGAGACAAGAATTATCTGTTGTGAATTGGAAGCCGAGTTATTTGGTGAAACTAATAAAATGTGGAAAATTTTTAAATATTCAAGATAAGCATATTCCTTATAGAAAGAAAAGGGTGGCTGCAAATAAAAACCAGGTTGGCTCACAAAGTGTATAAAGGTTAAAATTATAGAAAAGTATCACAAATTTAAGAAATTTAAATTGATTGGTTTGATGTGAGATTTTTTAAGATTATGGAATATAAAGAAAGTTGGTCAACCAGGAAATTAGGACATCAAAAAGGAGGTATTACAAAAGGTTGGCTGAAAATGTCAGGATGGGGTAGGACCTTTGAGGGATGATAAAGGAAGGCTCTTGTCTGATAATTATGAGTTGGCTGGGTTATTAAGTTCTGCTTTTTTCTTCAGTTTTTTCTAATGAAAAGTTATGCAATGTTCCTCATTTTGAACAGTTGATAAATGGAAACAAGATCGAACAAGATAATCACTGTAATTCTGAGCTTGTTAAGAAATTATTGGGAAGTTTAAAGAACTATAAGGCTCCTTGGACAGAATATTTTCCAAAGGGTCTTGAAGGATTGGATATATAAGCCACTTTCTACTATTTTTTGTAATTCTTAAACATTGGGCATGTACCAGAGGATTGTAAATTGGCTATTGTTAGTTCTCTTTTCAAGGAAGGTGATAAAAATTGTCCCAGTAGTTATAGGCCTACTAGTCTTACATAAGTTGTGGAAAAAGTTTTGAAATGTCTAATAAAAGATGCTTTGCAAAGTCATTTAAATTAACAAAGTTTAGAATTTTATTGGATAGTTAACATGGTTTCAATAAGAGAAAATATTCCTAATTGGATAGAAGAGTAACTGAATGGAAGAAAGCAAAGGGTTGTTATAAATGGAGTTCAGTCAAATTGTATTAATGTCACAAGTCGGGTACCTCAGAGCTCAGTCTTAGGACCTTTGCTCTTTTTGATATACATCACTAAAATAGATGAAGGAATGGTAAATAAATTACATAAACTTGCTGATGATATTAAAGCCTTGGGTGTTGAAGAAGATACTGTTGCTTTACAAAAGGATTTAGATTATTTAGTGAGTTGAGTGAATAAATGGCAGATGGGTTTTAATTCTAATAAATGCAAGATAATGTTAATGAGTTATCGTAATTTGATTTTTATAAGTATATGTTGGATGGGAATAACAATGAGCTATCTATGCTTAGGTAAAGTGTTGTATCATGCTTAATGAAACACATTTTTAATACACAACTACTGAATATAAATACTTGAATCAAAATTACATTTTGTCTTTACCCTGTCAAAAAAAATAATCCATAATGTTCTTAAAACATTATATATCCATTAAATAAAATTACATATATGAATTTTTTAAAGTGTAGATTTAATGTCACTTTTCGATGTATTGGTATCACTTAACTGATATTACTCAATTGCTGAAGAAAGACGCTAACAAGGTTAATGTTAAAATTACATAAATATTTATTTTAATGATGAGGTTTTGATGAATATCAAGTCAAACATGTTTTCAAGAATCTAATCAAAACACAGTACAAAAATGTAATGCTTAAAACATGTTGCTGTTTAACAAGGATTGAATATCTGCTTTTAATATAAATTGTCTTTAAAACCAAAATATAATGTACAGCACTGACAATAAATTTACTAATCACAAATGTATACAGAAATATTTCTTAATGACATCACAAAACAATAAACTGTTACTGAAAGAATATTATTTGCTCACGGCATACAGTATTTTATGATTTATGTAATTTGTTGAAATTAGGCCTCATATAAAACTTTTAAAAAGGTATAATGCTACACTTCTAGGTTACTTTTCTGGAATATGATTGTATTTTAGTCCTATTACCTCTGTGAACACATAGATAATTTTTATAAATTAGGTAATTCTTTGTTGGTACCATTATCATTACTTCTCATTTTTACCTTAACACTTCAGCTCATTAATCTTACTCTAAAAATATTAGCCTCTTTGTTTTATCAATATTTTTGTTATTATTAACCATATCCTTTTATTCTGACTTGAAAACAATTAAGTAGGCTAATTACAAGGTTGGTTCACAAACATTTATTGGTTCTCTTTTAGCTACTTAAACAAATATACCCTTAATCCCTTTTGCTGGACTTTGCAAAATAGTTAACATACAATTTGTTTAACTAAAGATAAATATTTGGCAAGAAAAAGGTTACATCCTAATTTAGTATTTTATTACAAACCGAGTTTTTAGAATATTTTACTTTCATGTCTAAATATCCAACAACTGTGATCTATGATAATATATTATTTTGTAACATTATTCAGGTTTCTCTCCAAAAAACAAAATGCAATACAAGTTAAATGACATGATGTTGATGTGATTACCATATGGAAAACACAGTAACCAGAAGTACATGGTTCAACTCTGTTTACACTGCAACTCACAATTTACACAAGGAAGAAAGTAACGTGATAAATATTGCAACTGAAAATTTCCGAGTTAAATACCAAATGTTTTTCATAAGTTTTGATTTGCTGTTGATGTACAGCATGTGAATAATACTTGCGTGATGCAAGTGAACTAGAAGCTGCTTGTTTGGTTCTAGAGTTGAGGATAGATCTAGACCTTGACAATCTTTGCCTGGATATATCATCTACACACTAGATCAACCTCATAAGTGTGCACTCATCGCTATATAATATCTTACTACTATTCTTAATCTATAAGAAAAAACATCAGTTCACGTCTATGCTTTTGTTCATTCCATGAGATACAAATGTAGTATTTTTTATCATGTATTTGCTAATACGTAAAACAAGAAATTTACTGACATGTATTGTAAAATATGTTGTTTTTTATACTTTTCTGCTAAACAGTACATAGGAGACAGATCATTCTAGTATTTACAACAACTGTAAATAGCTGCTATGTTGAGAAACTAGATGATAACATGTATGCACTGTAAGTCTCTTACTTTATTCTTCCAAGTATAAAACACCTCTTTAATGATATGAGAAGAGTTAGTTATTTCTTGTCTATCTTATAAAGCACTTACTCACTCCACTAATTTTCAAATTACATACACTTTGAATGCACTCCTAATTTTTCCTTTAACTACCAATTTATAATTTAATACAATTATTATTTTGAAATAAATATACCAATTAGTAATTTTTACATGTAAATTACCATTAACAATAAGTCCAATGCATTAAGTGGTCTCACTGTAAAACTTTTGTATACCAAAAATAAAAGCTTTTACAAACTAATGTATATGACATTGATAATATTAACTGGATTTTTAAAAAATAACAATGAATATTTTGCCATTAATGTATTCACAAGGTCATGAATGTATAAAAAATACAAATTTAACCAATTCTATCTCACAATGGTAATCTTTAAAAACATACAAAATGCCAAATTATTAAAAATCAGTCATGTTACATTAAAGACAGTAGTTGGCAAAACAATAAAAATTAAATGCATTGAATTTGACAATATATGTGTCTAAAGGCAAATCTGTGAGCCAGAATAATTAAAAAAAAAATTCCAAATGGAAAAAAATCTGCAAGTCAACTTATGTTATTTTACTCTGACTGCTTTAAACTTGTCCGGAATTTTTGCGAGACATACACTGTGTACAGCACACTCGCATTCAACTGTCAGAGGAGGACCATACCTGATATGGCAAATCAGTAGTCAATGGATTAAAGATGTTAGGAAAGAAAGACAAAGAAAAGTAATTAAAATTTTAATGTGTACTATTTATTCTTAATAAAAAACAACAATAAAATGATGGAACTATGTCTCACTTCAATTCATACAATGAAACACTATATTGTTACCTTTGTAAAAGTTAAAATAATTTGAACATCTCGATTACTAGTTTTATGATACTACTTAAAAACTAGTCTTTACAACAGTGAGCAAATGATCTGTCAAAATATATCTTATGTAGGGATAGCACACATTAGTAGTTTTGTTTTTACTTCCAATAAAATCAAGTCAGCGCTTCTCTAGCACATGCTTTACTATCAGTTTTAACATATTTACAATTCTTTATATTACTTCTTTCCTTTTTTTTTCAAGAGTCATAATCATCTTCTTCTGTGCTTGTATTAGTGTTATACGTAGGTTCTATAACAGGAATGGTTGGTGGTGGGGGAGCAACAGCTGGATGTCTGATGGAAAGATGAAACCATAAGTTACATGTTTGGCAAAAAATATGATTCATTTTATTCTATAGTAAGATCTCAAGAGAGACCTTTATCATCAGGAATTCTGTATCATTTCCAAGTAGAATTATCTTAGATTTTTTTTTTATAATACTTCTTTAAATGAGAGAAACAACAAAAACATTTTCCCTTTCAGCCTTAAAGTTCCTCAAAAGTTATATTCAACAAATACTTATATTATGATAGTCAATCTGTCAACAAATACACACTAACAAGATATCTTATAATACTACAACTACAGAAATTATCAAGGTACTCTTAATTTTTTTTTTAAATGTCATATCTAGACTGTGGACAATGATTACCTCAGGTATTTATTATACAACTGAAGCTGTAAAGAAAAAATAATGCCTAACAATACTTTACAGATTTTTATAAATGTGTATATGATGTTTCTAAAGGAAGTTTTTCATGTTTACAAATGTTTGCTTTTTGATTGTGACAGAAAAAAAAAGCACCAGATACATTAGAATTATATGTTTTGAGTGTTTTTGTACCTTTAATTTTACCTGAACTATCTAAGCCAGAGGCTCCCAAAATTTCTTGGCTCAATCCCCCCATGAAATTAGATTTTTCAGATGTGAGGGTCACTTGAAATGGAATATTTTTTATGTGCTGGCTGCCCTGAAACCATATTTCAGCCCCAGATTCAGAACCTTTGATTTTAAACAGTCTAGTATCTGTAAGTATAATTTTTCACCAGTTGCAACCTAATATCTGCAATCCACTCAAACGATGCCACCTAATGAAAAGTCTTATCATCAAAATAATTTTGAACCATTTCTTCTTTTGGATAGATGTTAAGGCTTAATTTGTCATAAAACACAAGTTTTTAATTTTAAAAAAAATGATTTATAATCTATCTTTTGGTGATAACAGAAACAAGATATTACAAAGGTACTACTACATAATTAGTTATATACCAATACTTAAAGCCTAAAAATTAATAGTATATAATATTTCACTCAGAATTGTACATATTCTCACATGTTAACTTTTGTATTACTAGAAAGTAGTTTTTTTGTTTCCAAAGTTTCTAATTTGTAAATTCCTATACTGTGTGGTGCTTAGCAAAATTTTTAAGTAGTATACATATGCAACATATCACACATTATACAATAATGTGAAAAAACTGTCCTAGAAAGCAGGTTTAAGTTAATATAGCTGTTTCTGAAATGTGAAAAACTGGATATATTTACCATAATTAAGAAACATCACTTTAATAAGAAAAAAACAACTTAATTTTGTACAAATTTTTTGTAATAAGCTGATGAAGACAAGTAATAACTTACAAATTATTAACCATGTAATATTCTGGTGGATTACTTGTAAGTTTCCAATGATGAGGCATCATCCTCTGGTTATTAAAAGTATTTTCATCACTTGCTTCCTCAGAATCCTTAGAAAAGAGAATAAATCAACAAGCTGTAATTTTCTTTAGAATTTTAAAATGTACATGGATACCCATACCTTTTACAACTAAAAGCGGTTTTCTACAAATTACACAAATGGATCTAGGTCACATTTCTATTTCAATAAAAAAATATTACATATATGCTCCATATGTTTAACATGTTAAACAAATTTTTGTATACTTAAATAAAAATCCCCAAAACATAAAATACTTTGATAGAAGGTTCTTTACAGTGAAAACTAACAAAGTAAATGTGTATCTATACATGTTAAAAGTTGAAACAGCTGAAATGAAAAAAACAACTAACAGTTCTTTTGTCAGAATTAGTAACATATTTAAGTAAGATGGATAAAGACTTTATTACCCTGTTCCTTATATTTCATTTACACCCCTTATCAGTTTCAAGAGCCTAAATTTCATTAGATGAATAATGAGCCAATTTTTCATTCTGTTTTTTGATCAAATGTAAGTTGCTCACAACTTTCCAACCAAAGACATCTTCAGTTGCTTTTTTTTTTTGGTTTATAAAGAATGTTTCTCCAAACTAACTAGTTTCCCTGAAAACATGTTGGGGTAAAGAAAGACAAAGATGTTGTGAGAACCAAATATAGAAAGGGTACATGCCTCTCCACTACACTGAAGGAAAAAGATCCTTAGATTCTACAGGAAGGATGAAATCCTACATATTTTTGCAGTCAAAGGGACAGCTTCTTGCTATAAAGTTATTCAACTATATATAGAAATGATCTATAGATCATTATGAATTTTAAAACTGGCCACAGCCAAAATGAAGTCAAAAGCTGAATCAAATTCATCATTATTCAGATCTTTCTCAATGTAATGCAAATCAACTAAGTATGCTGTATTGTGCATTGGATGAAAACTTGTTTGTATCATTCATAATGTTGTTCTAGTTGATCATTTGTGTTGTTGTTGCATGGTGAGAAATGTTTACTTGATATCAGGTAGTGTATTTTTATCCTTTTCCATCCTTTTAACTGATAGTACCACAAGCTGAAGTAGCCAAATCAATTTTGAGTTTTGCACCCAGATCACATCCTTGTCAATAATATCTCAATATGAATCTCCATAAAACAGCAGAGCCTCTTTGCAGGTTTGAAGTCTTTGAGACACTTGCTGGACATAACCCATACAGTTGAGCAAGAATAGTTTTAGAGTAATTGGCACTTCAAATTAAACAATTTGACAATTTATATGTCTTTGGAAAACTGTATTAAGTATGTTTTCAAATTCTCTACACTATCTATGAACATCTGCATTATATGTGCAAACATAGCACTCAAGGTGTGGATACTTGTTAATAAGCACTTTTTATGTGGTCTTTATAATGCTCGCATTATCTGTCAAAAGAGAAAATACTTCTAACTGTGCCAGTTCAGTGATAACGTTTCAAACTAATCTGTAATGTAATATGCAGTATGTCAAGTTTCACAGTCATGAGAAATGAATAAAAGACAATAATATTACAAATATTACTCCAGCCG
>NW_013669744.1:8859-26033 GCF_000517525.1 Limulus polyphemus
GGGGGGGGGTCTTTCTTAAAAAGACATTGATCTTTTGGACAACTGTATTCTCGATAATAAGTTATTTTTGTCCAAGAAATGTATAGACTGGACACCGCTTCTAAAAGAAGTTTTGTGCATAGGGATTCGACAATAGAAAAGGATGTGTTGCTTGTATAAATAACACAAACAAACTGTAGATATATACAAGTATTTTCTTACTTTTCTAAATAACATCCTAATTCTTACATAAAAAAAGATAATAAGACCATTCACTCAATGCCAGAGATCTGAAATGTATTTAATAAAAAGGTTTCATTTATTTCATTTTATACATAATTTTTTAAATTGTAAATTTTCACTCTAAGTTGGTTTCAACAAGCTTTGAACAAAAACATTGGTGTTTGTGAATTTCATAAAAATTTTCTGAAAAAATATAGCACTTATAATCCCCTAGAAGGAAAGGCAAAAATGTAAATTTAACCTTGGAAGTTCAATATAAGTCCAGTTTTATCAATTTTAATCAATCTCTGTTTCTCAACTTTGGTTGTCATGGAGTGATGTAATTACGTAATCTAAGCTTTGAGAAGTCATAAAACTAGTGATCTAGACATGTAATGAAATCTTTTTTCTTGTTTTTTCAAACATATAAGCAAATACTGATTTCAGTTCAGGATACTTGTAAAAGATCAAAACAATATGATAAAAGTTTAGTGTGGTGACAAGTTACTAAAGATAATATATTTATGAACTTCAGCCACAATTACAGTCCTAATTTTTTTTTTTAAAGAATGATTTATCATTTTATTCTTGTTTAGAATTATTGTGTTTCCGTATGATAGGAAACATTTTTTGAATGTCAAGATGAGATCGGCTTAAATCATTTTGCACTCGCTTTGCCTACAAAACTGCTGTTTGTTAGGCCTTATTGGTGTAAGACCTAAGTAACTGCTTGAATGGCAAAAAACAATAACCAAATAAAATGTAAAAACACATAAATAAATATAAATGAGCTTAAAACTTATTACATATATTAAATGAAATCTCATTACCTATTACAAAATAAAGCTCATAAAGAAAGTGTCAAAACTTGTATCCATATAAATTTGCCGTTGTTTTGTTTTGTGGATTTAAATTTTATTTTAAGTTACTTTACATGGTATTGTGTATTTACCTTCTTTTAGAAAGATAAGCATCTTTGATTGTTTCTTTAGAAAAACATTACAATCAAATCTTTTTTTTTTTGAAATTTTAATTTTAATCTGTAAATTCATACAAATACCATATATGACTATAATTTACATCCAGAAGCTACATCCTCTGTAAAAAGTTCACCTCAACATTCAAACAGTTTCATTCAGTAGTTTTGTTCTGCATTACTATAAAACACACCACACAGCATGTGCACTGAAATGATGCCCCTAAACATTTTAGAGTTAATGGGAATCAATATTAAGAATGACGTAATTAAAATTACTGACAATGTTGTTATTGTTAAGTTGGAAAGCAATCTTACTTCTTCATTGTTCATGAGCTCCTCATCACTTGCAGTTTCTGAATCTTCTGCTGTTGACTGACTTGGTCCAGCACTGCCATCTCCACCAGTTCTGTGTCTTTGTCTACCTCTACAAAGTAGAACCAGGTAAACATTTTCATACTGCACTAAAATGTTTCAATAGACACTACCAGGGCTCAAAACCAAAGCTAACAAATCAGTAAATTGCAGGTTGATGTTGCATTTTTTGCTATTAAAACATAGAAGGCACTAGAAAAAAATCATTGGTATATTCAGGAGGAAAATTTGCAGATTCTAAGTATCAATAATCAATACGCCCATGATAAATGCATTTCAGTGTTTCATTTGTCATTGCCATGCTGGTTTTGCAATCTCCATTTGAGCTGCATGGCATGTCAGGAAATGGGGATAGTAATACTGCAGCTTCAACTAGCGTGACTAGTTACTTAAGGCACTTGTACATGGCCCAACTTTCTGGACTCACACCATCTAGCTACTACAGTAAAGTTTTGCAGCCAACATGGTTAAAAAAATACAGTGTTAAAATGACTGTTCATTTAGGGTGATAATAAAATAGAAATTATGTAAACTGCAGATCTGGTTTTTCACATTCCTCTTAGTCTGGCTATCATTAGTACTAATGTTAGGCATATTGGCTTCTACTGCTGTCTGTAACTTTTAGAAATAAAAATGTTTGTTTGCCTATGCCCAACCCTATCCAAGAAAGTTGTATAGCTAGGCAGGCAGTTATTTTTTTTTAAGTTTAAAGTACTATCAATAGTTTATTTCAGGAAAACATGTACAATAAAACACTTGAAAATTTTAATGCATAACTATTCAATGTGTTTAAACCACATGTTAAACAATAGTTCCAGAAATTTTGAGAGCATGCAATTTTCAACAATAAGTTATTTCACATGGTAAAGTGCCTATAAGTTTCAACATTTATGCAATTGAAAGGTACGTGTAAATCATTTAACATAATACATTTCACATACCCATCAAAGACAAGGTTGAGAGCCCTACCAAATGATTTTCATTGATTTTAATTTTTATGTTTTGAGACTAGTTGTATCAAACAACAGAAACATAAAAAAAAAGAACAAACACTGTTTTTTGCTGATTTTAGAAAGTTATTTCTATTCATTATGTAAAATTACAATCAACATTACACAGAATACTATATTTTTCACACTTTTTGGGAAAAAAACCCTTCAATAATGAAATAATTTGTGAACAGATTATAACAATAAAAGCAGTTCTTCAAACAATCTGTTTATTCTGCATCTATATCTACATATATATATATATATATGTTGAAGGGAGTATTCATTATTTCTGAATACCAAATAGTAACTATGACAAACAAATACAGTACTGATGTAGAATCAGAACAAATCAAACATTACTTACATCATAGTTATTTTACAATTCAAGTTAGAAAATTTGAAACATGATAGCTCTAAATGCAAAATTTGAGGCGAAATAAAGGAAGTTTCTAGTGGTTGCACAAGTAGAATGAGTTTACTCATTATTTGCAGTCCCCCTATTTTTTGAAGGTATTTCCATTTTCAGTAAAATAAACCCAACAGAAACACATTACATCATCCTTCTTCATGTATATTATGTAACCTTGTTATAACATTTAATGGTGAACTAGTGAGTTGAAGTTTACATAAACATTCATTCAATATCATTTTACATAAACCTTATCCAAAAGGTCCAATGTTTTGTTCTTACATAAAGTTTGTCTTTACACAAAAAAGAAATTGAATCTTCAAAAATAAGTTCACAATCAGTACTTTCTGTAATTACTCTAACTATAGGCCCCCTTTTTAGTGTGAATTTAGCTTTGTCATTCATTAGACAGTAAGCATTTTGGTGATACTGATCAGCAACAAGTTGAAACAAGATTAGAAAATCGATTTTTAGACAAATCAATGAATTAGAAAAAACTTTTATTGAAACCAGGTTGTTGTTTTTCAGGTTGGTCAAACACAGACAAAGAAACTATATTTTTTATCTTGACCTCAACAGTGACATACTGTTGAATTTGTTGATGCAGGTGTAAATATACCAGTTTTTGCCTAACTCAAGCATCTTTTGACTTCTGTGAAATAGTTAAAATAAAAACTGTTACATGTATTTAAAATGAGTTTGATATTCAGAAGTATCAGAAAAGAAAGTGTGAAACAGAATATTTATATGTATTTATTAACATTTAATACATAAGATAATTATGACAAAGTAATAGTTAATTTCAGAGAAAAATAATGGCGTTACTAGTATTAGTTCCAAATTTACTAGTGGAAAAAAAACAAACCTGGAAACCATTAGATAGTGCTTTTCAAAGTTAACGTCAAGGTCTGACTGCACATATAAAAAGTTTAAACAAACCTTTTACAGCAGGTAAAGGTATTCCAATGAGTTTTAATTCTAACAACAGGTTAGATTCACTGCAACTTACTTATCCAATAGTTTTGTGTCAGAAACAAATGTCCCCAAAAGTATAAAAAATAAATAACAAATCTTAAGATGTGCCTTTACCCTCCTCTGCACTACTACAATAAAGTAGTAAAACTGTAGAAATTTTAAGCTGTCAGTATGAGATGAAACACATCTGTGAAATATAAAACATGCATATCAAAGAATACAAAATCAGTAACAATTTAATGTAAAGGAATGAGTAAAAAACCCTATAACCTGAGCTCTTTCGAAAGGTCCACCTTTTCGAAAGCACTCAGGTTATAGGGGTTTTATTCATTTTTATCAAGACTTCTTGAATCTACGTGTTTTTCCAACATCATTAATGTAAAGGAAAACAGTAAAATCTAGAATACTTTTTTTCAAGTACCTTGAACGACCAACTGCACAAGGACCTGTTTGCTGAGGTTCAATACCACCAGTTGTTGCCATTTCTTCTTCCATTTGAACATCAGGAACAGAAGCAACCAAATCTTTTAGAAAATGGAGCTGGGAATCAGCCATAATGCAGGCCTTTCTACAACATAGATAAGTTTTATTTTCTTCAACTGTTAAAATATGAAGTACAACATAGCAAGTTCAATATGAAGCTCAATCCCAATCACTGTTACACCGTGGGCAATTTGTGTATCAAAAACACAAATATTAACAGATCAATTACATATTCTTCAAAGTGTTTCTTCAAACTTAACTGGTCCAATATAATTATCTGAATATATTTTAGGAAGGTTTTACAAAAAAAGTTTGTTAAATCATGAAAATTCTAAACATTTAACATGCTAGCTGTGAGAAGAAAAACAAAAATTTGACGGTACAGGCATATAATAAATTAAAGAAACAAACAATCTTATAATCTCATTCTTATCTTATTTCTTTCTGAACTTGGATTAGTCTGTATTTTTCAATTATATAATTTCCTGATTAATATACAAGACTTAGTAACTGATGTATGAGTATTTCCAAAAATATTAATTGACCTGGAAGTGAATGCATCAGCCTCAATATTGTTTTTGAAAATGAATGAAAATGCAGAAAATTCTACTTTACTTGTCTACTTTTCTCCCATTACAATAAACCTACTCAATTGTTTCTAAAATACTCAGGAAATCACTTAGTAGTAGTATTAAGATAAAAGTATAAATCAAAGTTTTCTTGCTAAAACACTATTATTGAAGATGTGTAAGCAAATCATTGTGTTAAAAATTTAGAAATGCTTAGAGTCTGAAGAGAAACAGAAGCATCAAATTATCTTGGTTTAAAATAGGTTTCAGTTTAGTTATCATCAGTTTCTTTTAAATCCTTTATTGCTGCTTATTCTCAACTCTATTAATTATTATAAATCTGTTATTTGTGATAGTAACTGCATCTTTTATTGCTGCATGATGCTTAATGAGTTCTCAGGTTTTTTAGAATTGTGTTATATTTTTATATAGGTAATAAGCTACAGAGTGATTGAGCTCACATACTCTTTTCCATAAACAAGACATGTGAAAATGAAAATGATTAATGACCACTTTATACTTAAGAATGTGTTTTTAAAGATAGAATGCATTTCTTACTCAAAAAGACAAGTTATATACACAACTGAATTACATCTGTGGATACACACTATGTATTACAGGAACCAACTTAATTTGGATACAGAATGACTGTTTTTTTTACTTACATTAACACCACTACAACTGTTTTTTTAAATATGTTCACATGTTTATTCAACACTTCTCTGATAATACTATAAATGAACCAGTTTGTTAAATGCATTTCTTGAAAATTATTGAGAATAATTACTTATGATCTTGTGAGCTCGATTTACCTAAACTTCGACTAAATCAATGAAATAAGTGTACAGCCTTTAAGAAAAACAACAACAAAAAAGTAAAGTTGTTGTATTTTAAGATCACAAAACTGGGACATTTAATCTAATCCTTGTTTTCCATAATAGCATAAGAACAAATCAGCGTGCAAGTGTACTTTTCTATACAAACTTTCACCATCAACATGAATAAAGCATTCACAAATAAAATGTGGTTCTTTAAATGACAACTAGGTGGCTATCAACCAGTGTAAATAAATACATTCCTAGAAAACCCGAGAACTTGTCAAACATAAAATAGGCACGTTTTGATATGAACAAGCAGCAACTAAGGTTACGAGTCTGATGAATACTAAACTGAAGCTAATCTGAAACCAACAGAATTGAGTGCTTCTCGTGAACATATTCCAAGTTTTTCTGTATACTTCACAAATAAAAAACCTCGTGATCACACTCAAAACAATTAACAGGGTCATATATAATTATTAACCTATAAACAAATTTTTTTTAGTTTTTAAAATGATTTAAAATAACTTTGTTCATCTTCATTCATTTTTTTGGAATTGAGATATATAAAAAGCACCTAAATATTTGAAGTAACTTACAAATGTGAGGTGGTGAGAGTCTTAGCATTTCTGGACCGTGTTATATCACTAGTTCGTTTGATAAGAGACTCCACAAACAGTTCTAATGCTCTTGCTAACAATGTCAAGTTGAAGAAGTGTTCAATATAATCCATAACTAAAACAAAACACTTTAAATTAACAAGCACAGATTTTAATGCACATTGTTCAAACTATGAAATATACAGAAGCAACAACATAATTCAAAAATGTCATTGCACCTGCAGCTCATGCTGAAGTTAAAACAATCTTTCTTTTGTTTTCATTATAGAGGATAAAGAATTTTTTCTTTACTTTCTCATTTAATGATGGATAATGTTTTAATTGGATATAAGACATCTGATGAAACTGAGAGGTAGCAATTTTTATTTTATTTTGTGTTTGTTAGTCTAGTCTACTTTTACACACATTCTAATGTCAGCATTTACTCTTATGGTAAAACTACATTAATGAATTATGGTGGTTGAGCATTGGTTACTATGAAATTTTGGTTAATGTGAAACATGCTGTACCATATATAGACATATTCACAACTCAAAAATACTGTAGACCTAGCTTATTATACTTACTATAATAAACTATTAGGAAAATATATAAATACTATGGATATTAGATTGTCATTTCTCATAAAAAATATTTACTATTGTAAAATAAGTCAAATTAATTTGTTTATCTTGTTGTGAGACAAAGTGTATTATTGAGGAGGAGAGGGAAAAGTTGTTAAAGGTATAAACAGTATGGCATAGATATTGATTTATTGTAAGTGGGGTTGAAAACTGCTAGAAATAATTTCATTTCTGAAAGAATATTAATGCCAAAGTAGACATGTTCAATAAACACGATGATCATAAATTTATAGCTGAAGGGCAGTTATCCATGACTTTAGAAAAATGGAGAAAAGCAATGATGAAAGCCCATTCAAAAGCTGAGAAACAGTAAAAGGGGCATAAAACAATTGACACTTGTTTTAGAGAAATAAACATAGATATTTCTGAAAAGACAGACTGCAACTTATTTGCATCTTTAACTCATCCTCCACCATGTTTGGTGAAACATACTACAGTTATATTAACAATTCTATAAATATATCCTTCATTACTTAACCTTGAGAAACATATTTACATGTGATGAATTAATAAATATTTATATTTCCTGAATGATCACCTGGTCCAGAAAACTGATGGATGTGATTACAGCGAAAGTTAACTGAACAACAGATGTAAGTATGATTATTATTAATGTGCTCACATACAACTGAAATAACTTGTTAGTTTTAGGTTTACTGACTCACAACTTTTAGAAAAAAGTATTTTGTCATTTTGCAATATAAACAGTTCCAGTCACTAAAAGATATATGTGAAGAGATGGGACCATATTTCTTAAAAGATCTTAGTGTGATGCTCATAAATCTTACAAGCATTATAAAAGTGTGCATGAAATGGAGATGGCTATAGAAGTCTTGCATTGATGTCAAAATGTTAACGGTCTATAATTTACTACCCCATAGTGGATGCAAAGTGCTTACATCTGTCTTAAGTGAAAAATTATGAATTTGTCTTCAAATATTGTGTTATCTAATGCTGTAAGTCATCTCAGTAGCAAGCATACAAAAAATTGTATCAAGAAAGAGAACAGCAGTAGGATTCAGATTCATATATTTTACCAAAGGCAATTTTATGCCATTGACAGCATTCAAATCTTTACCAAATGTTGTATTTATATATATGGATTGCTACTGACTAGTAGAAGGGAATGTTTGATATCCAGTATGGCAGCATTGAACGAAACAGTAGTTTTATGACATCACATGCAAGACCTCTGCTCCCCCCACTCCTAGTGACTCAGGGGTAAGGCTTGTAATGCCAAAAATTAGGTTTATGAAATAACACACCATGAATCAAAGCAATAATTACAAGAGGCATTCTTTATGTACTGGTGAAAGTAGAGACATACCAACTGGGGGCCTCTCATAAATTGAATTAACAAAATGTAAATACTGTTTAACTATTTCATATATTTGCTTCCTCAAATCTGAGTTTTGAGCAATTCAGAATGAACTGAAACTTTCTAATTCTTTTTGGTTTAGCTACTAAAACAATCAAGTTACATTTTTCACTGAAAATTAGACACATTTATAATACAAAAAATGTCAAAGCATAAATTCTGCTTATGGTCATTCACCATTTCAGTGCCAATACATCAGAAATAATCTTCTTCATCTTTCTAATTTCAAAAGTATTGTGTCCTAAACATATTAAAAATACCTTTGAGTACACACACCACAGTTGTTTCTAGTCTGATAACCAACCTGCAGTTTTTCAAAGGATACAAATAATAACAGGCACTGCTGCTGCAACCTTACCAACCTCCTCATCAGTCTGCATTATCTTCTTTATTCTTGCCTAAAACATACATGAAACAGAACTGCTTCATAATAGAGTTCAGCAATTAGTGTTTGGCTCATTAACTGATTACATTTGACTAGTTGATTATTCTCATGAGATGGTTATAGCCATACATATCTATATAATACTAAAAATTAAACAATTGAAAATTCTCACATAACTTGAGTAAGTAAAAAGTTTTAATTTTCCTACAATGAGGATGAAACAGCTGAGATGGACCAATAGGTTTCATGTTGTCCCAAAACATTATGTTATGTTAAAATGTATTTCTGATAGATACTTACCTTCTCTCACATAATAGTTATTCTAGTTCAGTGCTGCCCTCTATATGCAAAAGTTTCACTCACCACTAGCCTTGATACTTTCACCTAACCCCATGTGTTTACTCATGGTGCAGCTGTGTTGTAACATGCAAAAGCCCTCCACCAACAGGACTGCAACACACCTTCCTGGAACAGCTGGCTCTCTCTACACTGTAGAACCAAATCTTCACTTTGACATTAGGTAAAAAAGAAGCACCAGAAGTGGGAAGTGTGAGAAGAAGTAAGTATCTATCAGAAACACATTTTCAATGGAGGAAAATTATAACTTATAACCTCTTCTCATGTAATAGCTAGAATCTCACATTGAACTGGTGGATGGACCAGTGCAAAATTTATCTAGATGAGCACCCTTCAAAAAGCATCCAAAGAGAGTCCATGTTGCTAAATTGGGCAGAAAGGATGCACATCCAATGCATAACTGGATGTGCCAAATGGTGTACAGTAGCTAGGGCACATCAGATCATATTTGGTAAGTCAACTCCACTCCAAAAACAGGCTGCATCAGGTATTTCTTATCTGGTCCTTGGTAGGAGGAGGGTTCCTATCATTTTCACCTCAAGACTAAGAAGTAGAAGGGAAAATGGCTTTCATCCTACCATCCTAGCCTGGGCACATATGCAAACCCAGTACACAACCAACACTAGGACACTTGGGAATCCAGGTGAAAGTAGGAAGGGAGGGAATGCAACATGGTGGTACAACTCCAGTCCAATAAACTTGACAACATTGGGAATGGTCCATTTCTTGATAGGTAGAGGGTCCCTACCAGCCACAAGTATGAGAACTTACTCTAATCTAACACCAGGCCATCCGAGAACCAAAATCTAGGTGGCAGTAGGATGAGGAATCCCAGTTGGAGGGGTGAACTGTATGTGGTAGATAATCCCCAGTCCAAAACTAGGCAGCATTGGGATTTTTTTTTGTCCATTCTTCAGTAAGAGGAGTGCACACCTAAGTGGAATTGAGCAAAACCAGGAAAATGCCTGGTAATTGAACCCCAGAAAAAGGTGACTGACAGGTTCGATAGACCAAGGATGAAAAGGAGGAGTATTGATGAGCAGCCTCCATTCTGGACTCCAATAACTCAGAAAGATCTCCAAAGACTGACTGGCATAAAAATGGAGCCATACAAAGGTCATGCAAATCAGAAGTGGGTAGGCACATGTGACTAAAAGGGCATCCCTACCCAGAAGATCCTAACAACAGAGGAGCCAAGTTTGTAGGAATAGGGCAGAGGAAGACAAGCATGCCAATGTGGAATACAGATTGGGTTCTACAGTACAAAAAGAGTCAGCTATGCCAGGAGGGTGTGTTGAGCTCCTATTGGTGGAGGACTCTTGCATGCTACATGAAGCTGTGTCATGAGTAAACACGTAGGGGTAGGTAAAAGTATCAAGGTAGTGGTGAGCAAAAACTGCACATCGATAGCATCATCAAACACAAACAGGTAAGATATCATACTGGAAAATCAACTTTGGAAGACATTTTTTAAAATAATCTATATATCTACTATTTGGAAATTGCTAATGTCAAACATTAAAAAATATATTAATTGTAGAATCTTTTTGGCATTTTTTTCTTAATGTTTGAAAAATGTTTAAAATAAGTTCACCATCTTAAGAGCTCTGATATTATTTTATTTTTTTCTATGGACATCAGTATTGTTGGTCAAATTTTATGTATTTTTGCACATGATCTGAAAAATAATTTTCTTCCCAACAATGGAGGATGCATTAAATTAACTGAAACATCATACAGGCCAGCTGCCAAGACTAGTTTTTGTTTTAATCTTTTATATGTGATTATTTTTTTAAGGAAATAAAGTTTATTAACCTAACGTAAAAAGTAGTTTGAAAATGTATTTAAGCACCCTTAGAAGTGCACTATGTTGTTTAAATTATGTTGTACTTCATGACATTGATTATAAATCATAAAAACAATAAATATAACAGACTAGTAAGATTACCAGTAGGCATAGGTTAACATAAGTTACACTTAGTTCTTGGGGTAAAGTTTACCATTTTATATGAACACAACTGTATGGAACCAATCAATCATGTGGTGGTGAACAGAATGTACACAACTACATTTAAACAATCAAGCACAAGGATACTTTAGGGGTGTCTTCAATGTAAAAAGGGACAATAAACTTAACAGCACATACCACTTTCACTTGTTAAATGTAGTGGAGAATAAGATTTTCACAGGGAAAAAATTACATCATTATACTGTATACAACAAAATTCTAGTGCAAAGTGAGCAAACAATTTATAATTTTGAAACAGCAAAATGCAGATTCCCTGTATCTCTAATTCTCTATCCTCATGTATTTATTTTTCATTACATATTAAGCCCAAAAAATAATAATTATATGTTTATGGTAACATTGCCAGGAAAAATTTAAGTAGGTAGGAAGGACTTTTTTTTTTCAATTTTTGTCCATTAAACATTGTTACATTGCACTGCATATGACAGTCAAAACAGTGAATATCTTTCATGCATTCTATAAAATTAAGAATGAATTACTTTCAGTTTCACTTCTGTTCATTTAGTAAATATTTATTGTTTTTTTTATCTAATGATAGCATATTTACTTCTTATAAAGCCTGTGGGTCAAGTTAAAGTTCTTGTTTCTAACACTTAATTGCCAGAACAGACCTTCAATTAAATTATGCTAGGGAAACAGTAAATATGGTTGATCTATATGCACCATGGCAAATCATTTTCTTAATAACGTCAAATAGTTCTTTCTAGAATTATTGTTCATTAACATACACTTTACATATCAATTATGTGTTTTAATATAAAATTCAAAATAATAAAATATCAATTTTAAAGTTCAGCAAACTAAGTTAATGATATATGGTTTGCGATTGTTAATTTTTCTATTTCACAGTAATATGTAGACATTGTTGAACTTCTAAAGTCCAAATTATAGTGAATGAAACCTATATTGTTTGAATTATATATACAGTTATATACTTTTAATCCCTTAATATTATTTACAAGATAAACCACATTTTTCCAAACTTTCTACACACAACATGTTATTTCCAGGTATTGAACCATCTGCACAACACTGTTTTGTAAACCTAACAGTTGAACTCTTTCACAGAGTAGATAAAGTAATTATGCACACTTACAACAAAAGAAGTTGGCTCTTTGCAACAGTTTTGAAATGAAATAGAGAACATTCCCTTGTTAATCTTCATAACATACCAAAGCATAGGTACATAAAATGTATTCATACTTGCACATTAAACTATTTCTCTGAACAAGGAAGCCCATAACTCAACAATGGCATCAAGTAAGAGACACTTGCCAAAAATAATGTGCTAAGTATAACTACAATTATTAGTAGCATACATATCATACACATTTCAAATTATGTTAAAGAATTGGATAGTGTTGTTAAGGATCAGATGATAATTTGAGGATAATGATATAGTTCCCATCAATAAACTGAAATAAGCATGTCATACAAAAATGTTTCAAATTCTGTGTCTCAGGAAACAAACATGTGAAATTTTTTCTCACTAAATTGTTGTTCAGAAAATAATTTATGTTCCTTTCAAATGATTTTCCTGACATCAAACAATTTAACCAAAATTCTAACTAATCAATTATTTTATGTGAACTAATCAATGTAATTGATATACTGATAGGTATTTGCTTATATCAACCAAGTTAATCACCTAGTTCTAGTTTTTACTAAGTATTACATGGTAAGTTGATTATAAAAATGCTTTTAGAACCTTTTCCAATACACCTGCACAGTTACAGTCACTACACAAGAAAAACACATCTTTCACTCAGAATAAAAATCAAAACTTAAATGTTTATATTTTAAAGTAGTATCTCAATTATATAAGGCTGAGAAGGGTCACCAGTTAAATGTCAGAGAGAGAAAAACTGTCCTGCATATTGGCTTTAAGCTTCAGGCTATTACACCATAAAACCAGGTAAATGAAAAAATATATAAAATTTTCTATAGTTTTAATTTTTGGCTACATATATATGGTACTAGTACTACTATAAATATGTGGCCATTAACACCTCATCAGCTTAATTATAAAACTTTATAAAGAGGTTTTTCACACTGAGACAGACATGCACAAAACAGATGACATCATATCAAGATATTACTTAGCATACATGATCAGCCACTTAACATTTTCTATAATCATTTGATATGGACAAGTGTTAACAATATGCACAGTGTAGGCCTAACATATTTAGTTAACTTTAAACAAACTTTTTGTTGCAAAAACATGTCTGAGCCCTTCACGTAAGCATAAAGAGTAAAACATTACATATTTTGTTGGAAATATTTGAATATTTCTCAAACATGCAGAGGATATATCAAAGCTATAGAAAATTCACTTGACGAAAAGAAACGTGGTGAATGGTAGAGTGAAGACATTAATCTTCAACCAAGGCCAGATTAACATTTCTTGTGGCCCAAGACACAAAAGGTCTTGCCCCTCTATTATTATTTATTTGTATCAAGATTTTGTAAAAAGCTGGACAAGGACTAACTGCACCCAGTCATCCCTAATTTTGAACTAAAAAGACTAGAGGGAAGGCAGCTAGTCAATAGCACCCACTGCCAATTCTTGGGTTACTTGAGTCTAATACAATAATGAGATGTGACTATCACTCTTACAATGAACCCATGACCCATCTGCAGATTGCATTTTTGTGACAATGGGTTGCACAAATCATGACCCCTAGGATTCAAAGTCCATGCATGCTAACCACTGGGTCACACCTAACTTTCACCATCATTATACAGTTCTATATTTACAAAATACAACTACCACATTAACTTATGTTAGATATTAATTACTTATAAGGTCGTACAGCACCACTTCTTGTCTGCAAAGTATATTACTATGGTATATACTACCAAACTATCCTTCTGTTTATATTATATACAATCCTAAAAATACCAGAAAACTTCAATATTATTTTTCTTGACTAAAAATATAGTTGCACTGACTTAAACTGATTAATCCTATATCTCCATTTTCAACTATGTTGTAATGAATCATGACTTACTTCGTATTTTAATTCTGTTCTTAAATAACCATCAACTTTTATACAGAGGAGTGCCTTGAACTCTATCTGTATGCAAAACTCACTGATGATCAATCACAGAGCACTAAACAGGAGTAATCTGCACAGTTTTCATGATGTAAGTAGTCTGCACAAATCTTGAGTCAACTTATATTCATAACATTGAATGAAATTTAATTTTTTATGGTCAATCTCGAAAAATGCAGTGTACAATGGTTTCTTTCACTTACAATTTCAGTAACATTCTTACAAAACAAAAATGTAAAACTGCTTAGGAAATATGCATTTATTACATTTTTATTACCATTTCTTTTTCGATTTATCAAATGTAATTTAACTTGAATTTTAAATTTTAATTTAATTTTTAAACCCGTGCTTGAATCCGACCCAGTTTTAACTATATTTGTACAACTTGCAACTGCAAGTTATATTTTGGATTTTATTTTTATTTGCTTGACCCAATGTCAAGAAAATAACATGACATGTACTTCGGCCTTCGAACCCCACAGTCACACAGACTTACACTGGGTGGGTGTAATTTTCGATCAAATTAATATTGTGAATTGTTAGGCCTAACTTGTTTCAACGAAGATGTTTTATTCATCAAACTAGTTATATATTTTGTAAACGTCATACACGAAAGTAAAAAGGGGTAAAAGTAAAGCTAAAGCAAAATTACTTACAGGAGGAAATCTCGCATTATACTTTTTCTTTTTGCTCGGCATTTTGTTAGTTTAAATTTAAAAAATACACATCTGCTTGGCCTAACTTATGTTCGTTTTGACAACCGATAAGAAAAACTATTATAGGTTTAATTAAAACTAGTTCGAAAAGAACAATACATTCAAGTTGTGAGATAAGTGTACATTGAAATTGTTTATTCATTTTTATATGTTGTAAAATGAAGAAAATTATTCTCACAAATATTTTTCATGGGATAAAATAAAACTAATTTTGATAATTACTATAAAATCCCATTAAATACAACTGATGAAAATGTGTATTTTTAATTCAAACTAAATATATCAACCATTGTTTGAAAATTAACCGTCTTATTTAAAATATATGTATTATGCAACTCTAATAACTATACGTTATAACATATTAGTACATTTCTGGCAGCGGTGGCTCTTTCTCTCCGACAGATTTTTGCTTTATGTACTTTTTCATTCGTGTAATGATGCTGAACCCCAGTTACAAATAAACACCCTTAGTAACATTAGGAACACAGGTTAAGTACTAGAAGATAATCTGTTCGTGGCATATTAGCTGGAGACAGTTGGACACATATTTGCTAGAAGAAATTTCTTAAATGAAATCTACTCTTGAGGGGAAAGGATTGGAATGCTGAACTTAGCCTTGGAATATTTTTAGAAACTGTTTGTTTATTGGTTGGTTGGTAAGCGCAAAGCTACACAATGGACTATTTGTTCTGTGCCTAGTACAGGTATCGAAACCAGAATTTTCGCGTTATAAATCCAGAGACTTACCGGTAAGTCACTGGGGCTTTAAAACTGCACTAAGGTAGTAGAAATAATGCCAAACACCCACATTACTCAGGGGGTTATTGCCCCCTTACAGTCCACCTTTAGCAAAATTCATGAAACTATTTTTTAAGTTACTTGTTGTTCCTTAGAATGTAAGCTACAAAATTCTTAAATGCATAAAACAAAAAATTAAAAACCTGCAAATTATCGCAAAACCATTGATGTTGTCCAAACGTTTCGTAAAGATCTCGGGGTGGTTTCATCGCTACAAGGCAACCAGTTCATTTGATAATTCATATAAGTACCTATTTAAATTGCGTAAAATGGTATTAATAGTTTGTTTTGTTAATGCAAAGCTATTCAATGAGCTATATGCACTCTGACTACGTGTGGAATCGAACCCCGGACTTTAGAGTTGTAAGTTTGTAAACTTACCGTTGGCCCAAGAGATATTAATAGAACAGTGATGTGGCAATATCTATATCAACTACAAAGCTTTATAAAACATTTACATCAGGTTCTTTTTTTACGAAAAAAAAGTCGGCCAACTGGAGGAAGCGCTTTTTTATGACAGTTATGGGAAACAGAAAGAACAAAGATGTAACTTGTCTATTTGCAATAACTGGTTTTGTTTGTTTTTAGTGCTAAGCTACCCAATGGGCTATCTGCACCCTGTCCACTGTTGAAATTAAGTGTATAGCAAAGTTGTATTCGGAAAGAATAAACCAGTTTTATTGAAGAAAGGACTTGTGTCGCTAACTTTTCGTCGGAACGAATTTACGGAAAATTAACTAACGAACGGAGACGTAACAAATTGATGTCAGAGAGTGGGACAAAAAAAATGGAAACGAGAGGCGGCAAATCAAACTACAGCTTAGCAGATTTGATGGCATCAATACAAGAACAGCAAAAGAAACAAGAAGAACGAGAAAATAAACAAGAAAAGAAAAAAGAAGAGAGACAACAACAGTTGCAAGAAAACCTGCAACAGTGGCAGCTCGAACAACAAAATAAACAAGAAGAGAGATTACAGCAGTTGTTAGAGGAAAAGAAAAGAAACAAGAAGAGACTTTCCAGCAACTGTTGGAGACTTTCTTCCTGTTTCCCTTCTTGTTCCAGTTGCCACTGCTGTAATTTTTCTTCTTGTTTATTTTCTTTCTCCCCTAACAACTGCTGTAATTTATCTTCTTGTTTATTTTGTTGTTCGAGCTGCCACTGTTGCAGGTTTTCTTGCCACTGCTGTAATCTTTCTTCTTGTTTCTTTTCTCGTTCTTCTTGTTTCTTTTCTTTTTCCTCCAACAACTGCTGTAATCTTTCTTCTTGTTTAATTTGCTGTTCAAGCTGCCACTTTTGCATGTTTTCTTGCAACTGCTGTTGTCTCTTAATGTTTTCCATTTTTACTTCTTGCCACTGTTGTTGACTTTCCTGTAGTTGCTGCCTTTTAAATTTACCCGAATTAGATACG
>NW_013669744.1:27033-43294 GCF_000517525.1 Limulus polyphemus
CGTTTGTTATAGAGCGACTGTTGAAATTAAGTATATCGTAAAGTTGTATTTGGAAAGAATAAACCAGTTTTATTTAAGAAAGGACTTGTGTCGCTAAAGTTTCGTCGGAACGAATTTACGGAAAATTAACTAACGAACGGAGACGTAACAGCGTTGTAAATCCATAAGTTTATTGCTGACTCACTGGGGGACAACTGCAATCATGACTTCAACAGTAATTTTTATACATAATTCATACCTCATACGAAAAACATATATTTGAAAATTTGAAAACCTAAGAAACGGGACAATTGTTAATTTTTGTCTCCAACTGTGGGAAATAGGGTTAGTTTTGTAGAGGGGGGGGGGTGGCCCACCATGCTGGAAAAATCCTATTCCCAATTCATCCTTGATTGTTTATGAAGGCTTACATTGGAAATTGCAAAAATATTGCGATAAGAGTGATGCCATACATTGAATATGCTTATTTGTTTGTTCACCTGAACAATGCTTTTATGAGTTAAACATTCGGGTCAAAGATACATATTGTCCAGGTAGAACAGTACCTAGTTTTGAACTGCAGACCAGATGGAAGGCAATTAGTTGGCAGCATCTACCACTTGAAGCAACTACTCTTAACTAAATAGCAGGAATGACTTGTATGTTATGCTAATCATAAAACTAAGCTTGAGACATCCCAGGTCACTCCATGAGTATATGCTTTTGTATAATATTGTTGCAAAGTGGTTTGTAATTATATTCTACAGTGTTCTATGTTTTGAGCGAATTTGTTTGGTATTCTCTTTTTTTCAACTAAGTAGCAAATAAAATCCACTAAGACGCTACATTCTAGATAACAGAAGCCATGTGCTCTTGTGTGCAGTATACATGTTAATCAATCTATTCCCATAGTGTTGATAATAGTACAGCGGATAAAATAAGTACTGAGAAAGCCATCATATTCCAACAAAACGTTTAGCTCGAAATCAAACTATACACATAAATTCAAAAATTAAACATAACAGCCTGGTGTATTGAGTTAATTAATTGATATATGGATTCAATAAGCTTGGTAACACTGGTTTTCTTTGGATCTAATTGTGTATGCTTTGCGCATGTATATATACTTCTATCAAGTAGGAATCCATAGTATTAGTATCAGTCATCTTATTTAACAGTAGCAACAAGATATACCACTCTCTATAAGTAAAATATAAGCGATATCGCTTTCTAGTGAGTTGTTGCCCACAAATATATTGTAGTGATCTTGGATCATCCGCCATTTTTGTTAAAGTTGTTTGTGTGTATAGGTCACTGTGTTTCTTTACTCCAATAAATATTTTTTTTCCAGACTGGATAGTTGTATCAAGAATGGTATACAAAATTTATTTTGACGTATTGTAATGGGTTGGAACTTGCATCAATCTCCGTATGTTCAGCAAGTGCTTTTGCATCTGTCAGGGCCTTTGAAAATCCTTCATCAGACTAAGCATTTTCTAAAGATGATTTCATTTTTCCAAAAACAGGTATTGCAGATGTTAAGTCTAAGTGATGACACTGTAATGTTTAATCTATTTGTTCACTTGACAAAAGTGTATTATACCAGATTGCGAGACAATAGAGTAATTTGAAGATGTAGAGCTCCACTGTGAGATCATTACCTTCACTCGTTGTCATTGTTTCATGAATTCTGAAGAGTGTTGTATTTGCTATGATGACTACTAAGGTAACGAATGGTATACACAGCTTTTAATATACACTCCTATCAAGCATTTAAGAGTGATTTGGTACGGTAATTACAAACTTTGAGAAATTCCCATTTATGTGTGGTCCTAGAATAAACACCCATCTTATCACGCACACAAAAACAAAACAAAACAAAACAACAACTTCATGACAGGACATTGCATTACTATTAGCAACAAATCTGAGTGGCTGAATACAACGTGGTACTCTAGACTGAACTTTACTGATCTTTCCTTTTATATTTGCTCCATTGTAGTAGTCTTGCCCATTATGTCTTCAAGATTGAATCCCGTGCCGTAGCCACGGGGGCGCAATGCGCCTTCTAAAAATCTGCCTTAAAAATAAAATAATGCCTCTTTTTACTTTTTCGAACGTGAATAATTCCAATGTACTCATGTATAAAAATATTAGGTAAACCGAAGTAATAGTTGCTGTAAATCAATATTTATAAAATAAGATATATTTGTACTTATGCTTTCGGATTTTGTTTTTTATCGCATCGATGGCTGCATATCCGGACGTGGATTATTCAGATTTCAAATAAATTGTTATTGATCGAGGCAACGTTACTCGTTCGTTTATTAATAAAATAAGAATTATAACTGAATGTTAGACAATGTGTTGCTTCTTACACAAAACAAGGGCATAGTTGAATACACTAAATTATTCGTGTTGGAAGTGAATTATTGCGCAAGAAGGGAACTGTATGCACTCATCGAACAGTGAAGATCAGAAGATACGTAACTGAAACCATTCTCTCATTCTTGTTTATGCATTGCTAGATTTACAGTGTTTGAGGCATTATTATTGACAGAAAGATTCTATCCACGGCATCCATTTTGTTTTTCAGAGTTGAGGAAATGTTACTTTAATTGTTAGCAGGCACTTTAGTAAATTTTATATAATAGTTTAGAAATCGGTCTTATTACTTACTAGCTGAGGTACCCAGCGTTGCCCGGGGGATTATATATATTTGCAATTATAAGTTTTTAGGCCTACTTATGTTCAAATGAGCAAGCACGGCGTGATCCGTCAGCACACTGAATAGTTTTTTTCCGACTTTACGCTTCAACACCAGACTTTTTTTGTGCTTTATCTTCCTCTATAGGCCTCAAAAACATTTTAAAACGCTTTATAGTCTAAAAACTTCAACCGATCGCACCCGGTAAGTGATGACGTCATAACGTGACTGCGCCGTGATTGGTTGAATAGGCAGGTCTGTTACAGGACGTCAGACAGACATTGGATCGAAAATGTTTTAAACCAGGTTAATTAACATTTATGTACTGGCTTTCTCTAGAATGGTTTTATCACTATAGTGAGGTAGTTTTCACCAGCAGCATAAATCAAAACTGTTATATTAACACATACAAGTTAAAAACGAGACCACGAACAGTAATATAACATTATACCGAGCTGAAATAATTCAAAAACTTAAATGATATAAACAATAACAATTAAATCAATTTATTACGTAAATCATCCTGGAATAAATAAAGTGAAAATTGGCCAGATCTGGTGTTAGTGTTAAAAAAAATAAGGAAGAGAAAAACACGGTGACGATTGTATTCCACAAAACACATTTATAATAATCATAAACAAAAATTCATACAACCTTTAATTACCTTAGCAAACTCTAACTTCAAACCCTGTCTTACAGATAGACACAAAATAAAAGTTTTAAATTACTTCCTTTATTATATAATCCTTACTTCTATTCCCTGCTGTGATTTTTACAAAATGCAAATTTCTAGTCCAATTTTTCTACATTACTATAGAGTTAAACGATTTTAAAGTACACCTCTTGAAACAATAGAGCACAATTAACAGGAATAACTCAGCTTAAATGGCAAGAGAAAATTTCTATATATATATAACTTAAATTGCAATAATTTATTTAAGTTCTACAATTCAACCTAACTTCAGAAATTAAAACAAGTATTCATAATTACTATTTTGCTTGTCCCTACTCTCATTCAACCAAGTAATTTTACATGGAAGTAATGATCTCATAATCTTATTCTTCACTTGAATTATAAACTAAAATCTTAAAAAAGGAGCTCAACACTAGCTATGTATTGAATATCTTGATTTATAAAAACTCTTGTATTTTTCATTTAACTCTTTTATTTCTAGTCTAATTAATTTTTTATCTAGCACTCTTCACTTGCAAAAGTCCACTTAGTCGGTTTGATTCCTGAGGATGCTCAGATGTTCATGGTGTGTAATATGACCATTCAGTGACTAAGAGAACTAGTCCATGCCAAGAAAATACATCCCACATTATTACTTCACCTCCATGCAGGTTACATAGTGGAAATAACATTAAAGTAGTCCAAAGCTTTATAGGGCTTACAGGAAACTTCGACTCTCCCATCTGTAAGAATAACTTTTATGGAGATTACTCAATTACCTGGCACATTTTGATTGGCCAACAGTCAATCCTGATGGTCCTTGCACTACTATAGGCATGCCTAGTGTTTTGCAGATAGGGTAACAAATTACAACATTTATTTGTCACATTGTTCTTTTTGAAATTGATGTCTTAGTCCATGATTAATGTCATCTGTTAACTGCTATACTGTTAAATGTCTATTGACGTTCAAATGTTTATCAAATACCATCTGTTCTGTGATGGAGCAGTTTCTTTCACACACAACTTCTACCAATTGCATAATTTTGAGATGCTATCACACTATAAAGATTCATGAAATGGTCACCTTTGATCTCCAAACCAGCTTCATAGTTTTTTGCTATTGAGGCTCAAGTTAAACAAGCATCAACAATGTCTCCTTTAAAGGCAGACACATTTTTAACCTCCCAGTCTTAATAAAGACTAAGATGCACCTAAACCTCCTTAAACTATTTATATTCACACAATAGTCAAATGAAGTAGTACTAATTAAATAGTGAAAAAGTCCAAAACCAAACATTTATTGAAATATCTAACTTTTTGGCTAGGCAGTATATATATACATATACAGAGAGAGCCATAGTGAGCCCCCCCCCCCCCCAAAAAAAGGAAAACAAAACTACATGTAATTCAAAAAATTTCAGGAAGAGAGGTGTTTGTTTGTTACCTTAGTTTTATTTTTCTTTATTGTAGATTCCCACTATATTATTGTGTGTTTGTTTACTGTTTAAGAATAATAGGATATCTATGCTATACCCACATTAAGTATCGAAACCCAATTTATAGGATAGATTAGAAGGAAGGCTAGTTAACAGCTCTTGGGCTACTCTTATCTGACAGAATAGTGGGATTTTACCATTACTCTTTTAGCACACACACACATCTCCAAAATACATAGCTCCTTTTAGAGACCAGTGGATGCAAACCATGATCTTACAATTCACAGTACAACATACTAACCACCAAAATACTTTATTTTTGGATCTTTATCTCAGAATATTTTGCCCTTTTGGATCACCGTGTGAATGTTACTATCATGGTACTTGAAAAAGTACCATATATTCCCTTTTAAGGTAAGCTATTTAGTTTACCAAAGTTTTCAACATTTTTCAGATAAACATGCTTACAAATTTTTCAGCACAATAAATTCACCTTGTGCAGTACTGACCTTACTTCATGTTCTAGTTACTCAAGATCATGTTTTGTGTATAAAATGTACTTTCTTAGTCTTCATCCAGATTTCCTCCTGGAAAGTCTCTCAACAGTAAGAAAGAAGTGCTGTCCATTATCTTCAACTTGTGTTGTACGTAAATATTACTTTTCACTTTGTTTCACATTAGGATTAGTTTATCTTGAACTCAATCAAGTGAAATTTTCAGTTTTAACTCCATAATTCTTATACTGTCTGAACCCTTTGGTTATTTGTGGTGCTATTTTTACCTGTAAGGTATCCAGTGAACCAGAAAATACCATGCTATCATTAGGTGGATGCATTAATAGCTTTAGAATATGTACATATTAAGGAAAATGTGTAAAATGTTTTTTTATAACATCCCAGTGTAGTTCTCCATAGACACTGACAATAGCATACTTTCAGGATGTACCTACACCATACACTGGCAAGTCATGGCTTATGAGGCTCAAAGCATTAATTACTTTACTGGGTTTTCCATTGATTTCTAACAAGTAATACCAACAAAGGATCTAATTCAAAATATTTTACCTATCTCTACTTTTAGCATAGCAAATAACAATGTTCAAACTTCATATTATAAAACAATAGTGCGTACGTACAAAGGATGAGTACTTTATATTGAGATGACTTCAAAATCTCTATCTCTAGTCATACTCTATCTGACACCCGTGCATCTGCAGCAGTTTCTACTGATAAAAGTGCCACTGTAAGACTGTCATGTCCAAAGCACATCATTTGTCCCTGAAAATTTTCCATTGACTACCCAGTATACGATGACAATAGTACCTAAGCATCTATTACAACAGTCAAATCATCTATAAATGCTTGGGCACTGCTCTTGGCAATTCAAGTGGTATGTCTCAATATGGAATAGCATGAGTACTGGTTTCATTCTGCATCTACTTGAGGTATGCAATGGTTGAATGGACATGTCATGAAATCAATTTGTGTACATGTGACTATTTGTTTTTCCAGATGAAGACCTGTATTATGTTGCTTGAGACATGTGGATGGCTTCTGCTACTGACCTTTATGTTTGTGGATTCTTACCTGTTACAAGATGCCACATTTTGCTTCCCACAACTGGTGTCTGACTTCCAGCAGAACTCTTTCTGGGTGGTTCTGGTGCCCCAAGTTGCTCCATATTCTTTGTTTTGCAATGCCAGTCAGTACAAGGGATATTCTCACTTTGGAAATTCTAAATTCTTGATCTGAACACATCTTTATGATCTGAGAGTACGAATATTTTGCATTGGATCAATTTTCAGTGGCATCACACTACCTACGAAATGCCAAACAATGTCAAAATATAGTTCTGATACATAGCTTTTCACCTTGACTTTATATCAAATGTTGTTTTCACATGAATTTCTGATTACCATATTCAAAATCATTTTAATATAATGTTTTCAATTCTCTGTATTTTGGTAAATACACTAGGGAAGATAAATATGTATGTATTTAAATCTCTATTATATGCATGAGTAACAAATCAGTCTAAAATAATGTATCTGTGAGAACAAATCACTCCACACAACAGCCAAGACAATATAATAGTTATAACCCTAATCACAAGTTCTGCACACTTGTTTGGTTGTTCCCCTTCTCCTTGTATTTTATGAATAAAAGCTTTTTCAATCAATTATTTAATTTGTGCAGATCAATAACAAGATGAAACACAATACACTGAAAAGAAAAACTTACAAACCAAACTTAAAAATGTGTACTAAATCTACAGTCAGTACATTATTAAACAAATATTTAATGTACTATTAATTTTTCTGATAAACTTAAAGTTTTTTTGATAGTTATATTTTTATGTTTTATGAGTTTTGTAAAGTATCATCTCATTATAATAATTTTACTTCAGGTTTTACATCCTTCTTCTATTTCTCAGCTTCCTAAATGTGATTCGTGGAGATTTCACAAAAATTAAGTCATCACACATTCAATACTTTTACAATGCTTTTTGAAGACTAATTTAAAGTAATATTAGAGCTGTCAAGGTTCCTTCAGTACATATAATTGTGATATGTTAAGAAGCATATAAGATTTAAAATAGAACCAATAAGTGTATAACTGATTCAAACGTATGTTGTCATCATACATATTTCTTAAATTATCTTGTGTCATCCACCCCTTATATTTATCATCCTCCAACCACGAACCTTAAAAGTAGCATTTCTCCATCATCATTAGGTAAACTCCTGAGTACTTCCCATTTAACATTTATTGCTAACCCTACAATTATTATTTTTACACTGCTAAAACAGTCTGTGAAATAAGTATACTATATGGTTTGCATTAGGAATATTAAACCAGAAAGCTAGCTCTGTTGAAGCTCTGTCAGAGAGAACTTATGCCTAATGTACCCCACTCCACTTAGTACTTGAAGATCTTTTGTAAATACCACGGTATTAAGCAAACAATAATCTTGTTCATTTAACTAAGCATTTCTACATAAATAGTTAATCCAACAAATAACTGAAAATATTTCATTTGAGATATTTTTATAGTATTCGCTATACATTTGTAGGCCTGACACAAGATTTATTTTCATTGCAATAACAGTTCTTCTAACAAATCTTTAGATTTCTATGCTTTATTGTATGGTGTCAGTTAGAAGCACATCTAAAGAGTTAGGTTCAATACCTGGCAGTGAACACCTTTTTAAAATGTTTTATGATTGGTAGCAGTTGGAAAAATTATAGAAAACATTTAAACAATGAAAACAAATTTTGAATTTTACAGTTTAATAGAGTTGCTTCAAATTTAATATTTTTCAGGGCTTTTAAACTAAACATATAAATTTCAAATCTTTCCAATGCTTTCTAAGGCTCTGTTTAAATCCTGTCTATGTTAAATACAGCCTGAAGTGAATAAGAAGCCTGCAATACTCCATTTATTTGTTTATGCCCAAATGCTGTGGAAAAGATTAAATACTCTCTAAATTAACTGAGTTGAATCTGTGCTTATTAGTTTATATTATCAACACCAACTCAATAAACCCAAAATTAATATAATGTGACAAGTTGTCAGTTTTCTTGGTGTTATTCTTTAATTTACAATCCTCAATTTAGAAAACAATACATTAAAATTTTCATCATGTCCTGGTTAGTTTTAACCTTTGTCATCAATATTAATCAGACCTTATAACTACAAGAACCTGAAAAAAAGTATTTCTTTAATTGACAACAAAGCATTACAACACTACAAAAGCTTTTACAACAGTGGAAACTGAATTCAACTACACTGCACTGGTGGAATGGTACATGTACAATGTTACCTCTTCAAGTCTACTAACATAAACCATTAATCATAATTTTCAAGTTTTAACTGCAAAATCAAATGACATATATTCTTGATATAAAGAAAAAGTATCATGTATGTGCAGTGCTCCTACTTCATTACCACTCAATAAACAAAATTCACATTAATAAACATTTACTATAAAATTAATATATTACTGGGATATTTGACATATGCAAAAATACCAGCTTTACATTACAAGAAAGGAGAGATTAACCACTGAAACTAGTTACGAGAACAATCAAAATGCTCTATTAATTTCAACATTACAGCTCTGACACACACTCAAACTAGGATATCCCCCTGAACAAATGTTAGCCATTCTTAATTAAAAAAACCCACTAATTATTGTTTTGTTTGAAGCAAAATCAACAGGCTATATAGACTACAAACATTTGACCAGTTGGTTACAAAGATCCATAAATAAAGAAGATAATAGTTTACCAAGGCAAGATAAACAAGCAAACTCAGAGTTAGGGCAACAGAAACCAACTGATAAACGTATAAGCTATATTGATAAGAATGATAAAATTCACATGTGAGAGTTTCTTTGTAAATTTTTTATCTGAAAAATAGTGAAATTTCCAGTAAAAATGCCCAATGACTTATGGTATTAAATAGATACTGAATAGAATGGAAGGTTCATTGATAATTAGCAAGTGAAGCTAATTTAATTAAAACCTAAGACGCTACTGACGCCTTCCTCTTCCCATATAAATATTTATCTTGTCTAATAAATGATTTATATTATCTAAATTATAATATTTAGGTTAAATATCTATTAAATATCTAACCATTCTCCTTTTTTTTAATAAGAAAAATTTATTAAATACCCAGTGTAGAAACAGCTAATTAAAATCAGTCAAAAAAAGAGAGCATCTGCATCAAATTACTTTCAGAAATAGACAATGTTTGTCCTTTAGTTGAAGAACAACTGAAAAGTAAATACAAAGGTTCAAACAAGAGATAATAAATGTAAATTTAACTTTGAATAAACTGCTTTTCTCCTTATAAATTAACCACTTTTATGTGGAAGAGAGACAGTTTTGATGATAACTTTAATTTCTTATCAGTCACAAAAGGTATGTGAACAAAAGAACAAATTACCCAGCTTCCTGTATGTTTACTAATTATATATATATATAACATTTCCACTGGGAAAGGAAAAAAACTCCTTTTTCTCATAACACATTTTTTTTTTGGTTTCTAACAGCAGCCAGAGCCTTGTGGCTTCACAGGGGTGCTGGGATTAATCTTATCTCCAGGTCGTATTGCATCTCCACCCGAAGTCATTGGTCCCATCCTGTTTTTAATCTCGGCTGCCATAGTCATAAAAGCCTGTTCTACATTTGTTGCATTCTTTGCACTTGTTTCCAGGAAGGGGATGCCTAGCTGGTCTGCAAACTCCTGATAAGTAAGATGAGAGGACATTTTGTAAAAATAACTTAAAATGATAAGAAAAAACCAATTGGTCTTATTAATTAACAAACTTTGAGAAATAAAATAAAAGTACTTTATGTATTTTATATCAGCCATTCATATTTAAGTTACATAAGCTTTTCCTTCCCTTCTATGTGATTAAAATGAAAATTTTATAAGAAACATATTTCGAACTTCAAAAAACTATTTTTTATAAGTTAATATTACATGACCCTGTAAATTAAGAAATACACTTCTTTAAAGTATTTTGTTAGTATATATTCAGTAAAACTTTCTTAAAAGATGATTTAACAGCAAGTTTTAGCGACAAACCTTTGCTGTAGTGTAATCCACAACCTTTTTCGTTGTTAGGTCACACTTGTTCCCAACCAAGAGTTTGTTTACGTTCTCGCAGGCATACCGATCAATCTCTTGAAGCCATTGTTTTACATTATTAAAGGATTCCTGCAAATTACAGAGAGTGATCTTTTAAACAGTCCTAAATGATGGTCAAACAGCAACTTAAAAACAACAACAGATCATTGCACTTCTTACAATTTGGAACTGATTTGAGTTAGCTCAAGAGATACAGAACAAACAAAGTACATGCAATTCTATATGTTTCTGATTCAACCTTTCAGGCAAGATTAATACCGGTAACAAGCTGATAGTGAAATCATATTTACTGTAGACTCAGTTGCAGTGAATTATCTATTCACACAAAAGATTATTAGTTTATTTTCTTCAAGTTTTCTGTAAATTAGAATCATAACCATGGGCACTGTTGGGCAATGGCCCACAGAAATAAAATCCTGAATCTATTCTGTGAAGCTCCAGTTGTTTGTTTGCTATTTTAAGAAATTTTTTGCAAGGCTATACATGAGCTGTATACATAGTTGTATCCAGTCCTTAACTGCAGCTAGTCAACAGCATCCACCACCCAATCTTGAGCCATTCTAATGCGACCAAATAGTGAGACTAATTTTATGGCCCACTTACTGCCCCAAAGTATGGAGTGTGTGTTAGCAGCAATGGGACACAAACCCATGAACCACTAAATCACACTTGGCCTGAACAACCTTGAACAAAATACAAGAAAACTATATATATTGTTTTCTCTAATTTGTACGTACTTGATTTTACATTAGTCACCCACACATAAATTTGTCAAGTTTCTACAGGTACTTAAGAGTGCATACTTTTTTAGAACAAGTCCCCACAGTTTCAAAATTCACAAACTACTGCTCACTAAAATTAATTGATTTCCAGGCCTGAGATCCAGATCATTCTGATAGCTAGCAATGTACCTTTTCAAAGAATATAATGATTTTACTTTTCTTTAGTGATACTTCAGATCTCTAAAGTATGTAGTACAAAGTAGTTTAGGTAGCAAAAAAGAATGCTTTTTTATTTGTAAGTTTAGCTATTGTGGCTCAAATAATATGATATCTATGATAAACATAATACATCTTGTGTTATAACTGAATCAGAATCAGACTGGTTTAATCAATGATTAAAATTAAGCTAAATTTGATTTTCTTTACAAATTCCAGGAAACATATTAAAGAACATGTGATAAGTAAATAAATAAAAATATACATATATGATATCTAACTTTTCAGCCCATTATTACATCAGCTCAGTCATATTTTAGGATTAGTTTGAAGATATTTTTGAACTGAATTATATTACTTAACAGTGAAAAGATTGTCTTAAGTTTATCTTTACACTTTTTCAAAGATATTTGTTTAGTTAATAACTAAGTTATTTCTTTCATATATGTAATTAATATCTCCTTGTAATTCCAATATTAAAATATTAACCAAATTTATCAACTCTGTTGCCTGCAGTGCTTCAATATAAAAGATGGGCAGAATATGTAAATCTTGGGAACTACAATTCATAGTCATGTTTACTAGATTAATTGTACACATCCTGTTAGAATAAATCTAGTTAGCTGGAAGAACCAGACGACACATAAAAAGTTTAGAATTACAATAAATATTTCATAACTTTTTAAATATAACTGAGACACTATTCTTCAACTGCTATTCAAACTATAATGTTTAAACAGTTTTCATCCAAACAAATTACCAATCCACCCATTTTTGTTAGCAAGCTCATATAATTTACAGATTTTTTTTTGAAACAAACAAATGATGCATCCTTATAATGATTGAAGTTAAAAAAAGTGCCAGTGTGGAATGTACCAAGAAAAAATCTACCTGATCTGTGACATCATAAACGACAATAATTCCATGAGCTCCTCTGTAGTAACTTGACGTGATAGTTCTGAATCGTTCCTGTCCAGCTGTGTCCCACTGAAACACAAGCCTAAGTTACTCAAAAACTTATGTTACTGTAAGACGTTACCTAACCTACCACATATTATCAGAGCATGAAATTTGCATTCTCAATATTACACAACTTAAGCCTAACCGAAACTGCAAAATTGATATTCTGAATTCTGATCACACATTGCTTTTAAAATACTACGTGCGAGTGAAATCAAAACTGAGGACATTTTGGTAACTTTTTACCCTAAAATTTCTGACAAACCATTTATGTGATGAGATAAAAATGGTTCCCTTAGTATTCATCTAAAAATTGATGTTAAATAGATTTCAGATAATCAAATGGTAATCTATATGTTGAAATATTAAAAGGAAACAATGTCTTATAATATTTAAGACAATTCAAACTACTTACAATTTGGAGTTTTATTGTCTTCCCATCTAATTCTATTGTTCTAATTTTCTGTGGTAATAAAGACAAATATGAGTATATTACAATGATATATTGAGAAATACTATTTAAGATTTTGATCACATATACAAATTTTCTACAAAAGTAAATAGAAAATATTATATGAGAAAAAACAACAACAACAAAAAAAAAACAACAATTAAACATTAACAGTCAGACTTGTATGAAACTTAGTGTTGCAAACACCAAATCAAATAAAATCTTAACAAATGTATTGATCTGTATTATTGATATCTGGAAAGAAACAATTAAACTTTGAAAATCCAGACTTGATTTACTAATAGTCTCAAGACTGAGAAAAAAATTTTCTTAGGATTGTTGAATCCTGCCAATAGAAATGAATAAACTTGCATTTTTCAGTTTATCAAACATGTCTGCCAGCAGAAACAGCAAATCTCTGGTCTTGTGAGGCATGAGATTCATAATGTCCAAAAGGAAATATCAACAAACCCAACTTCAAAAGCTAATTAAAAAAAATCTTTTTTAATTAAGTTGATTATTTCATGTTTTTTATCAAAACTTTTTTATGACCATGACTTAAAAATAGCCATTTTCTATGATTTACAGTACTGAAATGTTTTAGATGTAATTTACCATGACTCTGAGGATTTTAAGAGCCCGTGTTAACCATGAAAAGTTAATCTAAATGTTATAAGAACAGTTGAGTTGTTTTCTCTTGTCAAAACTACCGTACATATTTTTAAACACTAGGAAAACACTGACAATATAAGTAATGATGATAACTGGGTAAATTACAATAAACATTATTTTTAAATTCTCAAGGAAAATTGATTTCCAGGCCACTGGTGCAAATACAACCAAACTGATATTAATTACCAAATCTGGATTTTAAAAAGCTGTAACAAATTGAATAAAGTTTAGGTTCTGTAGTCTTTTTAAAAACTAACAGTCAAAACAAGAATTAATATCCTAACAATTTTTTTAGTGAATTCATTGATAATTCTGCTTAAAAATATTTGGTGTTTTTATAATAAGAGCTACATTTACTGTGTACTAAATTTTTACAAATTGCACCTAATATTCAAATGTTTGAGTTAGCTCCTAAAAAAGATGCTAAAAATTACTTACAAAATCTACTCCAATTGTGCTGATGTAACTTTCCGTATAGGTATCATCCTGTACAAAATAACGGAAGTAAACATTCATTGTTTATGAACAGAAAGTGCAAAACACTGAAGAATTAGACGTTTTACATACATACACTAAACAAAGTAATAGGCAATGCACAATAAAAAAAGACATGTACACATAATGTCTAATTACTTATAAACTGTTTTTTTTTATATATTAGTTTTACTTTACCACATTCACTCCTAACAATCCAGCAAATATAAAAAATAAAATTGTTGGTATTGAAAACATATGTCCAAGAAATGATAAAACAACACACAAAAAAAAGACCTATATCTGCTGGAGAAATTTTTATTAGCAGATGTTTCAGCTTCTACTCTTCATTGGAGCTTACGGCTTGAAAACAAAAGTTAAATCAGCAAGTATTATAACTTCCAAGTACTTAAAAGCTTTGGTTATGTTAACAATAAATAATTAAAAACTTACATACTTGGAACACAAAGAAACATGCAAGAACTGATACTAATAACCACTTCTAATATTGAAAATAATTACACAGTTTATGTGTTTGTTTACAGGTAGTATATTTACTATATTCTAGTTCCTATACAACTTGAATATCATGTGAAGTGCTTATCATAAGTTACTCTGGAGCTGTTGTGCAGTAGTATTTCAAAGTCAATATAATGGTTGTGCTTAAATCTGTTCAAATAGTCACAAAATTTAATACTTTATCCAACATGAAAAAAATCTTATGTTACCACAAATAACATACATGCAAGGGACCATTTGGTCCTACAAGGACGTCCCCTGTACATATGCTCTTAGGAAAAAGTAAAAACTTAAACACACACACGTTACTTTTAAGGAAATCACAAATTTCCCCCTTTTAAACTCTTGTAAAGTTTCAGCCTCCACTAATGCTGTTGGCAACTCATGCCATAAACCAGATATCCTGTAAAAAAATAAGTGTCTTAACTGGAAATTATAGTGTTTCTCTAAATTATACCCGTGTTCTCTCATCCTACTGTCTTCAGACCATAGCATAAAGAAATCAGAAGCCTTTATCCTCTTGATACCCCACTTAATCTTGTAAACTTCAGCAAGATCATCTCCTATCCTTCTTTTCTCAAGAAAAGTTAAGAGATCTTAATCTAACCCCATAAGATAACTCTTCCATCCTTGGAATCATCCTAGTAACCCTCACTCAGAAATGAACCTTTTCCAATAATTAAATATCAATTTTATGATTAAAAGACCAAACTGTACACAATATTTCAAGTAGAGATGTGGCGGTTATCTGATATCATATTACCATAATATAAATCTCTAGCAATAAAATTATGGCTTTTTAAAAAAAAAGATATCGGGTTATCATACGTCTTTGGTCATATATTTTGTATTGCAGTAAAACTGTATGCTTATTTTTTATGGGGTAAGTTATTAAATGATGCACGAGTAAACATTTGTTATTAAAAGTGTTATATTAAACTATTGATACAAAATATATGGAAACTTTTTCACACAAGTAAGCACCACTCCTTCCACTAACAAATATAAGATTTGAAATGTGTACTGCCATGCCAAGTGTGATGTTAGTTTTGAATCTTTAATATAATAGTTCAGTTAAGCCTTCATGCATGAATTAAGACCTTTTATCGAATTTATACTTTCATGTGTAACAATATTCATGATACCATGGGTTATTTCTGTGAGTAATCAGATCCTGCAAGACTGTGTGAAACTAGACTACATAACTATTTGTTCAAACCATAAAAGAAATACCAGTTACAAATAATTTCATAACTCAACAAGGAGAAAGACAAACTTTACATATAATTGGGAAGGACCATTCTTTTTCATGAATAGGATACAAATTTAAGTTAATTTTAATTTCTGAATAAAATTGTATTTTTTTAAAATATTTAAAGGTATGCCCTAACCTCACATAACAGTTTCAAATTTCAACTAATGTGAAAATTCTCATTGAAATGACAGCATTTTACAGTGCTATTATGTTCAATATTGTTCAGCCCATCTCCCCAACATTTCAGATTTTCCCCATCCATTGAACAAACAGCCATTAACCCTTTCAAGATGGGTCACAGGTGAAAGGCCATGTCATCTTGTTTGTTGACTCGCATTCAAAAGTTTATTGAACTACTATTTCATGAATTTATTTCAATAAGTTTGGTATCAAACTGTGGATTATAATTCAAATTTTAGAACTATATATTACTCAATTTCTTAATTTAAAAGTAAATATAGAAAAAAAAAACAGATGATTTTTGTGTGTTATGTGGTATGTTGAATGCAGCACTGGTTCACATTAGATGTTTGTG
>NW_013669744.1:44122-51452 GCF_000517525.1 Limulus polyphemus
TGAATAACCAATCGGAAGCTCAGAATGTCCCCTAATGCTTTTCTCAGCCTTTGTAATGCATCTAGCACCATTTCTTTCTTTTGAACCAAGATTTCAATGAGGTAGGTTGTGTCTTTAGTCTGCTCAAAATTTAATATTTTTTAGACCCCAATACAGCTTAGTTACTAAGTTTGATAAATTATAGTATAAATCTATGGTATTGATGTAGTAATTTATGAATTTTTAGTTGTTCAAAAGTACATATACAACCTAAACAAAATATTTCATTTCATATCCTCAATGTGCAACTGAGTACAAAGGTCGTAACTAGAAGAGAATTGTTTGTTTTACTTCTTTATTTACTGTTCTGTGTTTTAGGAAAAATAACATTAAGAACTTATTTCAAAATAGCAATAATCTATATACATATATAATGTAAAATAATTGAAATGTGACTGTATTTTACAAAATACTAGTCTACTAAAACACAGCCAAGACAAGTTACTTTGTACATACCAAAGGTCACCTTTATGTTATTTGATACAGTAACATGAGTGCGTGTGAGCTACATCATTGTAACTTCTACATTGTTAGCCAGGCATTTCCAGCATTAACATTTTAGAAGTGGTTTTATCTGCACAATATAATCACATCGTGCAATCATGTTGTAATCATAATCGTACTCGTAATCATACAGTTGTAATCGACCCTGTGTCTGGTCACTATATATTTTGTTTTTATAAGTTGTTGTATTGCAATACATCACTTATGAAATATTATTAATGTTTGTTTTGTTTTCGCTCATCCCTAATTTCAAGTGAGGCCTAAACTGTGGTATATATATAAAGAGATGATTACCTCTTTTGACTAGCAATTAATATGTTTGTAAAGAAAACTTAAAATTCTACTAGATTTACTATTAGCAACAGATCACTGCTTTGATGGCTTGAGTGATTTATTTACCACACCTTTGTTACTGGTGGAGTACCCAAAGAGTTATTATTTGGATCTATGATTTTTCTAATTTACTTTAAAGATATTGATAAAGATATAATTAGTAAAGTTTGTAGATGAAATTGGTTATTTTTAGTTGTATTGGGGATGTTAAGATACAATAGAATGACTTGCATCAATTACTTATTTGGACAAATATTTGTCAAATGACCTTTGATTATAGTTATTGTATTTGGATTATTTATTTAATATTGAAGGGAGCCCACTAAATAGTGTGATTGAAAACCAGTTTGACTGGACTCCATTTATGATGAAAATATTGCTAACAGTGAGGGTAGCCAGTTGATGAAGCAATGCATTGTAATAATGTAAGAAGAGTATATGAAGTTAGCTAAATTCATTATAGGGTTTATTTTTAAATTATATTTAAGTGGGTAGCTTGCTTTGATCAGAAGTTAATATTAATAACAATATTTTGCTTTATCATATCCAACTATCCTACAAACTTCACCGATTTGACTTTTTTTGCTAATCTATGGTGTGGACCATTATCAAAAGCTTTTTAAAACTCTTAAGTACATCAAATCCACATCCTTTCAATCTTCCAGATAACATGTAATGTTGTAATAGATTAGTAAGGGAAGATTTCCCTGTAGTGAATACATTTTGATATTCTTTTATGATAAGTTATTTCACTAGATGATCTTGCAAATTTTTTTTTATCAGACTAGATTTTTCCCATATACTATAGAAGTAAGACTAACTGGTCCAGTTTCCAAGACAACTCTTTTAACTTCCTTAAAAAATAGGAACAAAACAAGCAACTCTTCAATCCTCAGGCACTATCCCACTGTCCACTGACCTACCAAAAATGAAAGAGAGAGAGGCTCATATATCTTATCTTTGAAATTCTGGGATAAATCAGTGTTTGGTCCTGGTGCTTTATCTATTCTTATTCTCTCATTTTTTCTTTTAACCATTAAGGGATTAACCCAGTGTATACAGCATGGTAATTTTGACCAACCTTGTAACCACATGTAATTGTGAAACTATAAATCACACAACTCTGAATGTTCTATACTTATTTTTATGAATTTTGGCAAGCTTTTAGTAAACATTGTAAGCCTGTTATACACAAAAAATCAGATTTTTTGATAAAGCTTTTTAATAAAGATTTGTCTGTGAATTTAAGAAACCAGTTACTGACTCAGTTTGAGTGAAAAGTGATTTTCTTGTTAAAAACCAAAATTTTATTTTTGTCGTAGTTTTCATATTTCATTTGCATAATCTCTAGAGCCTTCCAAATGAATATCAAACATTTCTTTTTATAAAACTTTATACTCTATTTTCTCTGCCCTAATAGTAACTGCAGGAAATCAATAGCTCCTGATGAAGCTGTAATAGCAAAACAATGAACTAATAATTAAAGTTACATTATGGAGATATAGGTTATTTTATTTATGTTTATAAAAACATCCCGTAATAAACTCCAGTTTGAGTTAAACAAAGTCAAGAATAATAAGAAATAATCTATTTAAATATTTTCTTTTGAAATTAGAACTCGGTTAATATAAAACATTGAATTATAAACAACATTCTGATGCAAGTTTGTTGACATACATTGATAGCAAAGGTGTTTAAATAAATTTCGAATGTTACTCAGTAAAAAATACCATAACATGTACACTTTGACACCTGTAATCACAGGATTGATATACTTAAAAATTAGTTTTAACTCTTTCTCATAAGCCCTTTTGAATTGCCCATTTTCTTTTTTAACCATATCCTTAGATTTCTTATTGTTCTGCAAATCTTCAATCCTATCTGTTAGTTTAAACTACTTAAATGTGTCCTTATCCTTGTTTTCTCTTATGTCTTTAGTATACCAATTAAGTTTGATTTTCCATGCTATCCTTTTCCTCTTTTTTTACTAAAATGCCATTCTTGGAATAAAATCAATTTAATTTTTAAAGAAATATCAAATTTGTACCACATAACCTTTTAACTTATTATCAGATTTCATGATGTTAATATTTTCAAACTGAGAAACCATGCCAACATTATAAATTACATTAGCTGTGATCAATGGTAAGATATCCTCATGGTCAGCAATTAGGTTTACTGGAGTAGGAACAATTCATCAGTGTTAATTTTGAATAAAAATGCTCAAGAAACATCTTTAAGCAGTTATAAAAATCATAATTGTTTCTGAGCTATGAGAAATTTTAAATGAGATCTATATTTAATAGGAGCAACAAAATTTGAGATTATGAAAAACTAACAAGAATAGACGCTTCTTTAAAAACAAATCGTTGTCAAGCATCTGCAAAAGATTACAATCACTGAACAAAACCAAAACTTGTTATAATGCTTAAAAAAAATTATACTTACAGCAAACCTCAACAGTAAACATGACTTTCCAACACCAGAGTCACCAATTAGCAGCAGCTTGAACAGATAATCACTGAACAAAGAATATATAAAAAAAAGATTTAGTCAAACCTTTCATTTACTCAAATCATTGTTGAAACACGTACATTTTTAAAAGAAAGAGCAAACTAGGAAAGTTTCCTTTAAATTATCATTCAAGCAGTAAATACAAATTATTGACTAATAGTCAATGAAAATTTGGAAGTCCTTCAGAATTAAATGGATAAGACAAGGTTTTTAGGTCTTCATTGAAAACAGTGAATCTTTGAAGACTAGAAACTACAAAATTAAAAAAAACAATAAATAAAACTAAAAAATAAAAACTATTTCAAACCAAGAAAATTAATGGAGAGAATTATAAGACTATGGAACATAAAAATAAATTTTGGCAGGGTACGAGTCATCTTCAGTTAAGACAGCTTTTTCTTTCAAACAGGGTGGATGTACTTTGGAACAGGTTGCCTTCAGATGTTGTAAATTCAGTTAATTTAAGGGAGTTTAAGGAAAAGATTGATAAATATTTGAATGGTAAGGTCTGGCTTCAAGTTTTTTGTTTAATTTAGTGGACAGAACAGCCTAGGTGGACTAAAAGATCCCTTGTTGTCCTTTAATATTATGTGAAGATAAAATTTATGTTAAAGTAATTAAAGTTCTGCGAAATATCAAAGCAAAGATTCATAATTAACTATTGGAGAATGAAAAAATTTACACATGCAAATATATAGGATGCAGTGTTATTAAAATACACATTTGTTTAATATAAATCAATTAAAGTTTAAAATGAAGATTGATTCTGTTAGAATTAGATTAGCAGCATCATGAGAAAATCCTCACACAAGTTGTACCATCTTCAGACTGAATATCATTTTGCTCTATTTACATCAGTTTTATGATAATCTTTTTAATAAACTCTTATATTTTCCTACTATCTTATTGTCCATAAGTTTTTTCAATTTGTTTGTTATTAAGCACAAAGCTACACAATGGGCTAACTCTGTTGTGTCTACCACAGGTATTGAAACCCACTTTTTAGCATTGTAAGCCTTCAGACTTATGCCAAGCCACTAATATAACATAATTTTTTATCCATTTCAACCATTGATTTTCATGTATGTCTGTACATCCACATTAACCCTCTCACTACAAACTCAGTCCCAGGGACCAACCTTGTAACCATTTTGTGCTTGTTATAGTTTTCATACTATAACTTTTAATACAGTATGAGTATATTCATGAAATTGGGCAGATTATCATTAAGTATAACAAGGCTTTCGTACACAAAATATCAGATTTATTAAACTAAGTTTTATGTTTAATTAAAGATTTGCTCATGCATTTTTTTTTCGAATGTTAACTATTCCACATGCAAAGTATTTTTGATTTTAAAATTAATAATTCCTTTATGCATCAGAAAATTGTCAAATTTCATTTACAAAATCTCTATAACCTCCTAATAAAATCCAGATAAATATCAAAGGTTCTTTTTAGAAAAACATTTATCTGTTATTTTCTCTATCTTATCTCTGTACAGGTTTGGTTAAATTGACCGACCTCGTAGCCACCATAAAAGATTCGGAAATAAAATTTAAGTTGCACTTTTCTCATTCTAGAGTGGCTACAAATTGTTAGATGAAACCATAAATGTTTATTCTAAATAGCTTAAATCTTGTAACACTATACATCTATTTATATTTTATTGACTTATCAGCTGTGTCTGACTAACATTACAGAAGTTACAATCATGGCACACAAGCATCTCCTGCTACCTTATTTAATAGCATAATATTGGTGTTTACAAAGTGATCTGTCTTGGCTTTGTTCTAGTGGACCAGTAGTTTGTAAAATGGTCATATTTACGGTTATAATACATTACATAAGTATATATATATATTACCATACAATTGTGAAGAAGTTTGTACTCGCTTGCTATACCTTGCATGCTAAGCCTTGCCAAATTTCACATGTGGAGGATGTAAAAAAAAATAACTTTTAGATTTTAGAAATGCATTGTGAAATAAAAAAATATAAGCTACTCTACCAATATTACAGAATTCTACTGTAATTTATCAGGCATACTAAATAAGCTTTATTTCGGTCTTAAAAAAATAGTTTTTCAAACACCATTTCTCTTACCACTTCCTTCCAAGATTGAGAAAGAAAAGATTAATCTTGAGAAATAGACACCTTGAATAGGCTGAGAAAACTATGTGGGGGAAACCCTGAGCTTTTTATTGGATATAAACACATTATAGAGTGAAGAGAGTGTATGTAAGCAAGTATTTCCAAAAAATGGAAAAGGTGGATGGGGCCACTGTGTTTTATTCGCTAAATAGTCATATTTTAGTAAATAGAAAATATTAAAGTTTCTTTTTTTATATATAATCGAGCTAGTAAAATCTGTCATTTGAGGTTATAATCCATAAGAAACTACAGACTTTGTACTTATACATCACAAACATCTAATCTGAACCAAAGCTGCATTCAACATGCTACGTGACATACAAAAATCGATATTTAGGAATTTTGTTTTAATATTTACTTTTAAACTAAGAAATTAACTAATGCATAAAACTAAAATTTGATTTATAATCTATAATTTGATACCAAACTTATTGACATACATTCATGAAATAGTAGTACAATAAAATTTGAAATCTACAAACATGATGACATGCCCTTTGACCCATGACCATAGGAAAACCCATAGTAATAGGATTAATGCTCCAGGCACATACTAGACAGTCATTTTATAAATTAGATCTTTATGGGGTTTCTCAGATATTTTTACTCAAACACATTTACACTTTCATTGAGAAGTACCAGACAAGAGTTACTGAAACCAAACAATCACATAGAAAATTTTGACAGGCTAAAAATTATATTTCTTGTGGCAACTCTATCAGCAATATAGTCCTCATAATGATTCTTACTGCATGTATATTTTTAACATTACCTTTAACTTGTGACTACCACCATCAAAAGTTTCTTTCCTTCAAATTTTCTCTATAAAAATTCAAATGTAAAAGACCTTTCATTCCTGAGTTTTTTTATAAGATAATTATATACATTTTTAACTCACATATGTTATCTATACAAACTTTTAAGCCAAGTCAACTGAATTAAGAAGTGCTTATTAGGCAGTAGTCTTCAATATTTTCTATATTTGAATAAGATTGAATTTTTATATCACAGATAAGTTTAGGTAGTAGTTTGCCTGAGAAACTAATGAATTTTATTAACGAAAGTTTAAAACAAATTTGCATAATGGTGAAAGTTTGGTAAATTGGGCATAAATTAGGGTAAAGGAAAGATAAGAAAAATAAGATGTTAGTTCAGTGATTGAGAATTCAGTGAAGTAATCAAGTAGTTGCTGATCAAGAGAAAACTGAATAAAGTTATTCAATAAGAGTTAGTGTTTCTATTAACTCTTTCAGCACAGTCTCGGTCCCTGGGACCAACCTCGTAACCATTTTGTGCTTGTTATAGTTTTCATGCTAGAACTTTTAAATTAGTAAGCATATGGGATTGAAATTTGGCAGATTATTAGTAAACATTTCAATTCTTTCATATGCAAAATATAAATTTTTTCTAATAAGTATTAGGTTTGTTAGGCAATGTTTTTCTCATGCCTTTTTTCCTTTTCGCATGTTGCGTATCCAACATGCAAAGAAATTTTCATTTTAAGATTAAAAATACTTTTACGCATAAGAAAATTTTCAATTTTCGCATACGTATTCTTTATAATGTCCAGATAGTTATCAAATGTTTCTTAAGAAAAAAAACTATATCCGTTATTTTCATTAACTAATCTCTGTACAGGTTTGGTAGATTTGACCGATCTTGTAAACACCATAAAAAATTAGGAAATAAATATAAATTATGCCTCTTTTGTTCTAGAATGACAACAAATTATAACATGAAAACTTAAATGTTAAGACTAAATAGCTTAAATCTCATAACATTATAC
>NW_013669744.1:52301-57673 GCF_000517525.1 Limulus polyphemus
AAATTATGCCTCTTTTGTTCTAGAATGACAACAAATTATAACATGAAAACTTAAATGTTAAGCTAAATAGCTTAAATCTCATAACATTATACATTCATTACTTTTATTTCTATATTGAGCTTTCAGCCGTACCTGGCTAACAATACAGAAGTTACAATGATGCGGCACACGTGCTCTCATTTTAATATAAAACTGACCTTTTATCTTTACAAAGTTATCTGTCTTGGCTGTGTTTTAATTGACTAGTATTTTGTAAAATATAGTCACATTTCCACTATTATACATTATATATGTATATAGATTATTACTATTTAGAAATAAGTTCTTAAAATTATTTTTCTTAAAACATAGAACAGTAAATAAAGAAGTAAAGGAAACAATTATCTCTTCTAGTTACGACCTTTGTACTTGGTTGCTGTTTGATGTAGGTTGTTGCTAAGCCTTTTAAAATTTTGCATATGAGGGGAAATGAAATAATTGTTTTAGCTTTTATATACACAGTTGAATAACCAAAAAAATAAATCATAAATTACTAAATCGATACCACAGAATTCTACTATAATTTATCAAAGTTAGTAACTAAGCTGTATTTGGGTCTACAAAATATGAAGTTTTGAGCAGACTAAAGACACAACCTACCTCCTTGAAATCTTGGTTCGAAAGAATGAGATGACATCCCAACACAAGAAAATGGTTGAGAAAGCCACTAGGGGGACATTCCGAGCTTTTGTTTGATTATTCACATCATTTATTGAAGTAAGTGTATAAGAGGGACCACTTCGAAAAATGAAAAGAGGTGAGCTGGGCCACTATGTTTGATTCAGTAAATGAGTGATATTTCAGCAAATAGAAAAGATATGAGGTTCTTACTTTATATTCTAGCTTGTCAATATCAGTAATTTGAGTTCCTAATTCATATGAAACTATAGACTTAGAACTGGATATTGCAAACATCTAATTTGAACCAGTGCTGCATTCAACATACCATGTGACACACAAAAATCAATGTTTAACTGTGTTTTTATAATATTTACTTTTAGATCAAGAAATTCAACAACATATAATACTAAAACTTGAATTACAATCTACAGTTTGATACCAAACTTATCGACATAAATTCATGAAATAATAGTTCAATAAAATTTTGAATACAAGTCAACAAACGCGATGACATGGCCTTTGACCTGTCTGGAGAGGGTTAACCTAATCAGTAAGTTAGTGAGGTTTATTACCAATTGAGGAAAATTCTGTTTAAACATTATTTGTGTATTAGGCCTACAGTGGTTTTGGAGATTAAGTTCAAAAGTGTTTGTAAACATAAGCCTACAATTTGTGTCAAAGCAAACATAACCCGTAACAAATGTTAATGACGAAATAAATTTTTATCATTACATGGACTGGCTACGTTTTTGCAAAATAATTCAAAAAGAACCCACCCAATGATAGAACATGTTAAAACAACAGTTTTCAATACAAGTATTAGATAAGCATTGCAGATTTAAGAATAGGCTTAGCTGCTATTATTATTTTAACATTAAGAACATTAAAAAGAAAATGGATGAGTTGAGGTGACTTTATTGAACTTTAGAACATTATCTGGAGGGAATTATAGGATCAGGGCCTTTTATTTCATTGTGTTGAATTTTGAAAATTCATGGACACAGTTCAAGATTTCAAAATTCAGCTTTATTTTTCTAATGGGGCTATTATCTTAAGAAATGCACTGCCATCAGTCACAGCAGAGGCAAGCACCTTTAAAAAGGGAATCAGTGACTTGTTTTTCTAGGATTGGATGTTAAGGGACAACCTTGAAGGACAAAATGGCCCCCTTTTTTTGTAGATGCTTTATTATTTCTTATCTATATGAAGATATTTTGACAAATAGGTATGCATTGAATAAATGCAGGGTAAAAAAATGTTTATAATGCTAAAATTAGTTCATATTTATCACCCAGTTTGGATATTTCTAGACTTACATTATGCTACAAGTTTTAAATAATTTGTTGATTTATCACACTAAAACTGTTTTCTACATTTTTTTAATTTTGAGCTTGTAAAACAACACAGTGTAAAGGTTTTTGACATTATATGAATGTATGAAATGGTTTAAAGCAGAATACTTCTCCAGTAATGTGGAAATTCTAAAAAAAACTGTAGTTTAAATGTACGCATAATCTTATTGATACTTAAAAACTCACCCCACCCCCCCAGTGGCAATTATTTATAATTGGAAAATGCCCCCAGTGGCAGTAAGTCTGTGGACTTACAACACTAGAAACCGGGTTTTGATACCCGTGGTGGCATAGCACAGATAGCCCATTGTATAGCTTTGTGCATGGTTACAAACAAACTTAAAAACCCTAAACATGATTTCAAATAAACTTTTTTTACCATCTTTCATTTTTGGATATTTTGTGAGTTATCACTATGAATAACTTTCATATATTATGAAATTTAAAGATAAGTTGCTTTTATTTGTGTATATTTCCATACTTTGCTTCTTACAATGGGCCAAGACATCTCCTGTCACCATGTCTTTTCTTATATTACTATGGTAGATGTTGGTATTATCAGTGTTATGTGAACTTGTTATATATTCACAAGTTTAACATACATTACCTCATTAGCACAGAGCATTTAAGTTCTGACCTACATTGTGTTTCATTTTTTGAAAATATGGTTTAAAATAAGATAGGTTTATATCTATGATGCTTAAAATGATAGTTCTAGCAACTCACTATATACAATTAGGTTTCAGCCTTCATACAAATGTAACATCCAGTGCTTGACCTTCCATTTAAACATCTACTTTAAGTATGTAGATATTAGCTGTAGGTTTGGAAATGGTTAGTACATATTGCAGTTTTTTATATTTAAAGAATAGTCGACTGGGAATACTTAGTCATTAATAGTTACTTCTAAGTTCAATTTAATTTGAGTTTTAGTATATTTGTTTTCTAAATGAAATTTCACAATGGATACCTAACATTACTTTCACAGGGTGAATATTTTAATTATGCAAAATTATAGCTACGTTTTGTAGTGCTTGAGCCAAATTAATGAGTATAAACTTCCAAAACATGCCAACCATCTAAAATGAAGGATTCACTGAACTTTCATTTTTAAGCTTTGTCTGTTTGTGGATGGTACGAAGCCTACTAGTACCACTACTACTACTACTACAGAGTACCTAATACTACAGTGTTCAGTTTGGTATAAACCTTCTGACAAAGCTTCAACTTTCAAGGCAAATTTTCATGTTAATAAAACGTTTTTTTGCTGAAAAAAACTTTTAGAAATCTTCTTTTTCATTAGGCCTATTTTACTTTGTTTTGTAACACTATCGGGTTAGATTTCACTATTACTATTACACTAACAGTAACACTATTAGTATTAATATAACTTAAAGTTAAATGTACAGTACTGAGTGAGATTGTAATTTTTGATAGCTAGCTACACAAACCGCACAGTGATTCAACTGGGTCAAGACTCAAAAAGTAAAAAACGCAAAATCTACCATAGGCCACAGCAAACTAGTAGTACAACCAGTGGTGCTGTACCAACGTTAACACTAACAGTAACTAGTGTAGTAGTACTTACTATTCGGGATTCATGGTGGACATATCTTTGAAATGAAACCTAGGTCTCACGAAACAAATCAGGAAACTAAATGTTGTTCTTATTAATATTAATAAATTACAATATGTCCAAATTAAGGTTCTGACGAGCCAAAATTCCAATGTGAGATTTTGGCTTGTTTAGCAATGACGTAATAGTCTCGTGACGTGTCACACCTGCAGCGCCACTTATACTATGCGAAAATGTTCATAACTATGTGTTTTGTTTTTATTTAACACTAGAAAATGTGAAAATGTAACATTGCTAATAAGAGATGAAGACTAAAGTTGAGCAACCTGGGGTAAATATTCCTTCCAATGAAGTACTGACACAGGAATTCTATAATATGGGCTTTCACAACTGGATTCAAAACAGTTATTTAAATTTGAACACTTCTGTTTTAAGGAAGTACCAAATGCAACAGAACAGCTTACAGAAGTTCCGCTTTTTACAGGTATTAATATTTATTTGTTTGTAGTAAAGCACAAAGCTACACAAAGGGCTATCTGTGCTCTGTCCACCACGGGTATCGAAACCCGGTTTCTAGCGTTGTAAGTCTGCAGACATACCGCTGTGCCACTGGGGGGGGGGCACAGGTATTAATACAAAGTATTTATATTAAAATGCTCACCATTATTCTCATTATTATTTTCAAATGCAATATTATTCGGTCGTTTCTTACTCTGAAATTTGATTGACCAGTCAATCCCTGAATTATCCACTGAACAAAGGTACTGAATTCTCGCAAATTTATATATTCTAATACACTAACCATGAACATATTGTTTTTCTTGCCAGTCCTTATTTGTTTTTCAGCACAAAGCACAATGGTCTATTTATACTCTGCCCATCGGGAGTATTACAACCCGAGTTTTAGTGTTATAGATCTTTATATTTAACGCTAAGTCATTGGGGGGAAGGGCTGCCATTTCTGTCTTTGGTTCTGTTTGCAGAATTACATTTGAGGTAGGGCATTTCTCCCTCTTTTTGCTAGTTCATTATTTGGGAAATCCACATCAAGTCTAGAGTCTTAAACGCAATGAACAACCTTTGGCATACCATTTTTAAACATATGATGCAATGTTGATCTTGTTTGATTTCTACAAATTGATTATTCCAGCATCAAGTTAAGTTTCGAGATAAATCCTTCTCTTTTTTTTTGGGGGGGGGGGGCCTTACAACCACGTACTATTATGCTGGTATCCAGAATTATCAGGGTTTTCATTATTCAAGTGACTTCATCAAACTCACAGCAAATGACAATAATGTCTGTCCCTGAAACAAATGGTGTAATCTACTACAATTTTTTAAAGACTCTCTCTCCTTATCAATTGGGTGACCATAACAGAATGAGAGTCACTGGAACATAACCTTTAATTTCTTATGTCGGGTTTCTCTATTTCCTAAAAGAAATGAGGATATCTCAATCACAGTGATCAGCCCCCCAGTGGCACAGCGGTATGTCTGCGGACTTACAACGCTAGAATCCGGGTTTCGATACCCGTGGTGGCCAGAGCACAGATGGCCCATTGTGCTTAATTACAAACAAACAAACATACTTATCATATTTCTTATACATACGCAAATATATATATATGTATATATATATAACTGATGGTTTCATACATTACAATATGCGAGCTGAGGGATCGAAACCCGTCCCTGAACATGCTCGCCCTTTCAGCTGTGATGGTATTATAATGCGATGGTCAATTCCACTATTCGTTGGTAAAGAGTAGCTCGAGAGTTGGCGG
>NW_013669744.1:58067-73999 GCF_000517525.1 Limulus polyphemus
AGAGTTGTCGGCAGGATCTATTGACTAGTTGTCATTCTTTTAGTCAATTAGTTGAAAATTAGAGTTTATTTGGTTATTGTTAAGTACATAGCTATACCATCAGTTTGGTCATAAATAGTATTATTGAGCATAATATTCAATTATTTAGTGTTAAAGTGCAACAACTGTTGAAAAACACACTTTTGCAGTGCTGTTACATTATTTTCTTTATGATAAGCCTCATTACCAGCCAACCGTAAAGTCTCTTTTAAAGGAGTATTGGTGTTTGCTTTCCCTGACATTCTTTATATGATAAAATTGCTGAGAAACAACTTTTTGAATTCTGGATCGGTTCTTTCTTGTGACACAGTTACTATAAAAAACTGATTCTTGATGTTTTAAAAGAGAAGAATCAAGGAGAACTTAAAATACAACACATCTTGTAGTTATGGCTAGAGATAGACTGAACGTTAGTATGACAATGCAAGTATTTTCATATCGCAATGCTAAAGCTATCCACTGTCTCTTTCCCGAATTACAAACTCAAATAATTTCATCTCTTTCCTGAATTACAAACTCAAATAGTTTCTCTATCTTTTTCTTGAATTACAAACTCAAACAGTTTCTCTATTTCTTTCTTGACTTACAAACTCAAACAGTTTCTCTATCTCTTTCTTGAATTACAAACTCAAACAGTTTCTCTATCTCTTTCTTGAATTACAAACTCAAACAGTTTCTCTGTCTCTTTCCTGAATTACAAACTCAAATAGTTTGTCGAGTTGCTTGAAGATTTTTAATGAAATGAGCTCCAACGTGAGAAATGGGAATAAGCAACCGGCTAGAAGTGTATTCATCTGACGATACAAAATAAAATATCGAATGATGCATATCCGATGATGGAAAATATATATGTTGTCGGAAGAAATGCAAGCATCCTGTTCAGGATGGTGACTTAATGTTAGTTTATAACTTGATAAACATATTTGAGTTTCTGGGAAATACACTGTATCACAACATTTAGAATTAATCAAGATTGTGCGGAAAGTACTTTTTTCAGAAATTCGTGGATTTGGGCAATATTACAACTCTTATTCTTCGTACAGACGTTAAAAATCGCCTAAAGCAACTTCTTATATTAAAGCATTCAGAGGCATCTTCCAAATGTATTCGTCTTATTGAAATAAAAGAGTAATTCATGTCAGCAGAAATTTGTGAACTAATTGGGTTTAAATAAGTACCTGTTCAGTACAATGTTGATTATAACGAAGAATATGATATCCAGGTTCCTATGGAAAATATTTCTGGATATCTGGAACAGGAAGTTAATACAAAGACTGAACTTGAAGAGGAATGTTTATAATTTGTAACAGGATATGTTGGTTTTAAAAGCCCAAAAATGATCCGGAACTAACCAGTCAGCTGGAGCAACATCCTTTTGATTAGTATACCTCGAGTGCTACGTAGTGGAAAGATGGACTTTCTTATCCAACACAGAAACTGTGCATTCTATGGAAAACGACTTCCTAAATATTATACCCTGTTTTACAGGATAAATCCCAGCTTTTGACCAAAAATAATAGAAACATTGTGAAGAAAGTATCCAACATATCCATCAAAGTAATAAGAAGGTTTGTTCGTGTTCGTTGCTTTTTCATATTCGACATATGAACAAAAACCTTAAAGAAATCAAGAACAAAAATAGAAAAGTGAAGAAAATAATTTCTTGAGTTTGTTCTTATAAGTCAAAGTAAGAAAGTTCTAATATCTTTATTATAACAATCTTAATTTTTATATATGGTTTACAGCACATATAAACCTTATGAAATATGTAATTGCTTTAATAATATTCAGATCTGTTTTCATTGGTTTATCTTGCTCTTATTCTATTTTTATCCGTATAAAAGTATAAACAATGGTTGAATGCTTGCGCTTCTAAAGGACTTGCAAAGCTTGGTATCAGTAACATCAGGTACATGCTAGGGGAGTAGACTGGTTTGTCGGTGGCATCCTATTAAAGTGACTGACCTTATACAGCGCGTGTCTAAAGGCTTTGATATATTTTATTGTGCGTAAAATGTTCCAAATATTCTACCAACAAATCAACAAGTTCATGGTTGTATGTGCCAAGATTCGAAGCGAAAGGTCTAATAGTTTGTTTGTTTGTTATGAATTTCGCGCAAAGCAACATGTGGGCTATCTGCGCTAGACGTCCCTAATTTAGCAGTGAAAGAGTAGAGGGAAGGCAGCTAGTCATCACCACCCACCGCCAACTCTTGGGATACTCTTTTACCAACGAATAGTGAGATTGACCGTAACATTATAACGCCCCCACGGCTGAAAGGGCGAGCATGTTTGGTGGAACGGGGATTCGAACCCGTGACCCTCAGATTGCGAGTGGAGCGCCCTATGACCTAGCCATGCCGGGCCTAGGTCTAATAGAACAACCTTCTTTGTGGACTTTTGCAATGACCTATAAAATATCTGGATGATAACCTGATGGTTTTATTTAAAATATTTATCCTGTGTCAATAAGTTATCCTTTTTCACTTTTAACAGTTACGTCTCCAATTTAGTTTCTCTGTTTCTTTTTAGGATATACTTGTAATTTCTTAAACTTAATAGTATCATTCAAAATATTCTCAAGCTTTAGATTGTAGTCACATTTGTTAAGAATAATCATCGTTTTTCCTTTACCAGGTTTCATTATAACAATATTTTCATTTTTACTTAGATATCTTACGGTTTCAATTTCTTCCTTACTGGTATTAGCATAGTTAAGATCACAGTTATAACAATTAAAGGCAGATAAAGCAATACCATTAACTTGTGTTCTGATGCTATCAAAGAATTCATAATAGGCCAAATTTTCTGTTTAGTTACTCTCTGTAATAATTGTTCAAACGGCAAAAGATAATTTTTCAAACTAGAGTCTCAATGGGCGTATAGTAAACGTAAAATCACGTGACAAAACTTTCTATTCTGTTTAATTTAAGACAATTTTAATCTAAAATAAAAATAAAAAATTACTCCATCAGGATGCTCTACAAGCACATTACCAACCGATTCAATTTATCCAAATACTTTTTGTCTACATTTAAGTAATATAATTTATTATTTTCTATACTAATCCAATTACTCAGCTGTATGTAGTCTACTGTTATTTAAAAGAGAAAAAAGGTTCTTGAAACTGACGTTTGGTTATCTTACAGGCTTTAACTTTTTGCTTGATTTCAAAATGTAATAGCTGTTTCATAATTTCTTGATATTGTTAAGAATAACATAACTGACCAACAGAAACTTTAAAACCAACAAACTTAGAAAGGCGTAACATTTAAAATTTGGCAATTACTTAAAAATTCGTAGATTGATTTTTACCGTGTTCTATGTACACCTTTACAGTTTTCATTAATTGTGATCTTTAACGATTGTAGAAACAGATATATATTTGGGAAAGCTAAGGATAAGGATAAATTATATAAAAAAGACAGATGATATATCACATTTCGTGGTTTAATATTGAAAAATCTCAAAACCAAAAAGTAAGCAGAAAATCTATAATTCAGAACTAATTTTGAGCAGGAGTTAGGGCCGCCAAATGGTGCGTCCCTTTTCTGCAATAAATAAAAACAAATGTTTGTCAGAACTATGTACAATAAAAGCAACACAGTATCTGTAGTTATAATCAAAAGCGGGATAACCTTAATCAAAGCTAATAAGTAATATCTACAGACATAATGAGATAATCATAAACCTAGTAAATCATAATCCAAATTATTATGCAAGTTATTTAACTTTTAAAATATCACAATAATCAATTAATTACAACATAAAGCAACTAAATTTGCTTTCAAATAACCAACACATGAACATAGAACTCAAACCTCTCATCCAAAAAAGCAAACATATACACACAATTAAAAAACCTCCTACATAGATTACGTGACTTTCAATGAAATTCAAGTTACAAGGTCTACGTGACATCATGAAAATATCTCACGAATTTTCATACTTTCATTGTGTGTACGATTTTTAGCGTTACAGTCCTTCCAGCTTAACGTTGAGCTACCGAGGAACAACGAAAAACAAAACAAATATGTACATGTTTAAACAATTTATTAAAATAATCATTTTACCCCTGCTATGTGGCTGCACCATTCTACAGTCTATGATCTCACTCATAAAATATTAGTTACTTGTATAAAATTATTTAATAAAACTTATGTTTTGATTTATTTGTTTGTAGTTAAACATGAAGCTGCACAATGGGCTATCTGTGCCATGCCTAACACGGGTATCAAAACCCGGTTTTTAGCGTTATGTGTCTTCAGACTTACCGCTGAACCACTGGAAGGCTTTGGGTTATTTTTTCTAATTTTCTCATGTGGTACATTTTGTAACTACGAGATGGCGCAATATACATTTGGTCTTTCGGTAGTCTGATTTGAGATTATGAGAAATTTTCCAAAAGGTTTGGGGCATGGCATAGCCAGGTGGTTAGGCCAAAAATGCTCGCTCGTTCAGCCGTGGAGGCGTTATAATGTGATGGTCAATCTCACTATTCGTTGGTAAAAGAGTAGCCCAAGAGTTGGCGGTGGGTGGTGATGACTAGCTGCCTTCCCTCTAGTCTTTCATTGCCAACTTATGGACGGATAGAGCAGATAGCCCTCGTGCAGTTTTGCGCGAAATTCAAAACAAACCATTCTTAACCTAGATGGTGCCGAGGGTAGAAAAGGCAGCGCATCATAAAGCAACGATTTTTCTCTCAGGACGCAAGTTTATAAATCATAATACTCACGACAGTAAAAAAGTAAAAAATAAATCTTTTCGATTCAAAGATCTATTAAAATTTGCAAGTATGTTACCGAACAATAAGCGTTGACCGGTTGTTTAAGAAATGTTTAAGAAATATAACAGTCCAAAGCTATAGGACAGGGCGTCACTTTAAGCATTTATAATCTAGTTAAAAACTTCATTCCAGCACATTTCTGCAATTAACGGAATTTGTGCTTAAAAGGCCTTTCGGCTTAAGGGCCCTGTCACGTTCCGACCTAAAAAATAAAAATAAAAATGAAAAATTGAAGCATGCGGTATTCTAGCCCGATAGCTTAATTGGTTAAAGACCAGTTCGGCAAGGTGGTATGCGGGTTCGAATTCCTCTTACTTGAAGTTCTATTTTATAAATAAGTAAATAAAAAAGTAGCAGAAGATGCCACATTTAGTATTTCTAAACCAGTTAAAAAAAATTAATACCTGTGCATGACACCAAAGTAGTTGCTAGTGTTAAAAGGTCATTGGGTATAGATTTACCTGTCCGCGTTGAGATCGATTATTTCGTGTCTCGCTGCACGCATAAAAAACAACAACAACAAAACAAATAGATACCGGCGAGGATTGAGAACACATCTAATGTTGACAAAGTTGTCATAGCAACCTGTACTAATGGTATAAGGTTTAGCTGTCTAAAGAACGTGGAATGACCTATAGTTGCGCATCTTGGAAGTTTACTGTTCGTCCACCAGTTGTATACTTTTGAAACAACAAAGTTTTGTCGTTCCTCCCCTGTGCCAGTTATAAATCATAGAATAGGTAATATATATATAGTGCCGGTTTGGTGTTTCTGCATGAAAGTCGAGTGGTGAGTTAGGTTCAGTGACCGCCTCCATAGAAATGCTTTTCTAGTTAACTTCCTAGAATAAAAATAATTGTTTGGTTTTTGAATTTCGCGCAAAGCTACACAAGGGCTATCCGCGCTAGCCGTCCCTAATTTAGCAGTGTAAGGCAGGGAAGGCAGCTAGTCATCACCACCCACCGCCAACTCTTGGGCTACTTTGTTACCAACGAATAGTGGGATTGACCGTCACATTATAACGCCCCCACGGCTGAAAGGGCGAGCATGTTCGGTGTGACAGGGATTCGAACCCGCGACCCTCAGATTGCGAGTCGAGCACCTTAACCACCTGGCCAAAAATACTTGTTGTTTGCCTAGTATATATATATATATATTATATTCCTTTTATTGATTACTGCAGTAATATGAAAGACCCATTATAAGAGACGCTTACTTTATAATACCTAACGACCCCGAAAATCTTTTTGGGGGGAGAGGGGGGAGATGGTCAAATAATCAATTGGTGTGTTTAACAGCCAGAAGCTGGTAACCTTTAAAGTTATTTTAAATAAGCATTTCAATAGTTTTTTGTAAAACATGCTTTTGTAAAAATCTTTCAAATTGTACATAAAAACACATACTTAAGATTCTAACTAAATATAATTTAATATTGAAATGCTCCCTCCCCTACTCCCACACGCGAAACGAAAAAAAAAGAACAAAAAACTGTGGCGTAAGGAGTGTTTCTATTAATTTATTCAAACATTATCTAAGTTTCTTTTGTAAAATTTTATGGTAAATTAAATGTTGTTATATTTATTCTTGTTGTTTTCTTAGGGGAGTAAAAGTGAGCCTCGTATTTCATATTAGAACTTTTGACCACCCAGTGGCTCAGTGATAAGTCTGCAGACTTACGGCGCTAAAAATCGGAATTTGATACCCGCGATGGGCAGAGCACAAATAGCCCATTATGTAGCTTTGTGCTTAACAATAATTAACCAACCAACTACACCTTTCAATCAATTTGTATCCAGAGAACAACGCTCCATTCCGTATTTCAGACATTCGAAAGGTCGGAGTAAAAGCATACCAAAAAAAGCTTTCTTATGTCTAATGAGAAGGAGATGGATGATGACATGACCACGAAAAAAATCTGCAACAAATGCTTCATAGCAAGCTACAGTATTTTTTACCTAGTTACGATGTTTATTTAATTTAGATAAAGCTTTTAGTGTATCATACATTATGGTGTTTATGTTATGTATTATAATATAACTTACAGGATCCTCCATCTCCCCTCTACTCTCCTCTTCTTATATATGAAACCTCGCAGTTGTTAGTCAATTTGTTTGTGATATATATATGCGAATAATACAAATACACCCACATATACAATATGCACGTCTGACGAAGAATGAAATTACCGAAGCATAAACAATCAAACGTTGACAGAAAGCACTAATAAGTATGTATCGTAAATTATTTTTGATTTTCATTTGTCATTTATCGAATAATTTAACTCTTAGCCATAACGGCAAAAAAGTAATTTTTTTCCAACTCTTTGAACATGGAATTTGTGAGGGTAATCACATGGCAAAAAATATCGATTGACGAAACGAAAGTAGAAGGTCTAAATAGATTCAAATAATCATGGAAAAAACTACGTGATTAATGACCCTGGATTTTTTGAAATACTTGAAATTTTGATGCTTTAACAGGACAGTGATATATGCTTGGGGAGTTAATACGGCTTCAATGAGATTGCCACACCATGCACAAACTGTGAGAGGCTCATTAGTTAGACAATGCTTCAGGCTGTCCGTAAACTTGCATAATATCAATTTTACTTATGGCACACAACTTCAGAGCAGGTCGTTGAAAGTTACACGCACATCATTCATTTTCTGTATAAGGACTTGTATCGCTAAAGTTTCGTCGGAACGAATTTACGGAAAGTTAATTAATAAACGGAGACGTAACAATATCATAAGTAACAACCAACAATACAGAACTCACAAATCTCCTATTCATAAAGGACGTACAAACATGTGTGACAGAAAAGTGTAAGGATTCTATCTCTAAACAGAAACTCTTCAAAATGTTTTTGAAATACTGCATTAAAAAAAACACTTATATCTTGAAAGACTCTCCTCAGATCGAGTACCTGACGTATAGGTACGTACGTGTGTGTGTGTACTCGCTGACAGTTTAAGGCTGAGTACTATTTCGTTAGGCAAGCGGTGTGTCCTAGTGATTAACGTGCCAGACTGCGGATTGAAGGTCCAACGATTGTGATACGATATACCGCTGACCACGCTCTGCACTTTCAGCTGTGACAGTCACTTGTTATTTCGTTAATAGTAGCTGCTTAAGTGACGGGTGCTGCTGACTCGTCTCCCCCTTCCCTCTGGTCAGAAGTTCTTAATTAGGAATCACAACTTTAAGGTTCTCTAATCTGATTGTTTAACTCATCTATCGCCTAAGGTATGTTTCAGGTTGAAAATACCAGATGCCAGCTTTCAAGCGATGCAACCCGGCGGTAAATACCCTTAAGTTCTTCTTTAAATTCTGTTTTCCCGTCTTTTATTATTAATTTTTTTCATATCTGTGCCACAAACTATTTATAGCTTTTTCTTTGACTATTACTATCCCATATATATATATATGTTTTCCACCTAGAAGTTTTCTGACTCTATAAAACCATCCATAGCGGAAATAGGGCCAGAACTAGCACGCCACCTGAAAAATATTTATTTTAATTATAACGAACATCGAAGTCGAACTTGTCATGCATGGATCAACTTACAGTAGTTCCACAATCTTCTTTTTTTTTAATTTGAAAACACTCACGTTATACCACACCTTCGTTACTGTTTTCAAGATATGTAAAATAAAGTATTTTCAAGGTCCATAAGAATAACTCAAAAATCAATAAATACTCACGTAGCTATAGTTGGTTGTGACGTTATACCACACCTTCGTTACTGTTTTCAAGATATGTAAAATAAAGTATTTTCAAGGTCCATAAGAATAACTCAAAAATCAATAAATACTCATGTAGCTATAGTTGGTTGTGACTTTCCGTGTCAATAAACACGCAGGTGCTGTGCTTAATGTTGTTTATATGTAAGCAATAGATACGCTTACATATAGAACTGTTGACAGGCAAATGCTTAATGTTGTTTATATACAATCGGTAAATATGCTTACAAATAGAATTGTTGTTTGTAAGCTTTTATTTCTCTAAATACGCTTGATACACTTGTGGTTTATATTAATTTGAAGCAAGATAACATTTCAAAACTAATATAAAATAGAAATTACTGAATGCCAAAATAATGATAATAATTGTCACACTCTATAGAGCAGGACAAAAACCAGGGTCATTACAATCTTATGACACTTTAAATAAGCTAGATTCTAAGTTCTACAGACTTGTAGGTGTGGAAGCAAGTGTTGAAGAAGACAGTGATGAAACACTGAATAATGTGACAGATTCCCTTATTTGTCCTTTAATTGTTGACATACAAATATGGGATGAACAAGATATTCACGTTAGGATGATAGAACTGTATAATGCTTTTTAAAAGAAAATGTGGCCCGGCATGGCCAGGTGGTTAGGACGCTCGACCGTTCCACTAAACGTGCTCGCCTTTTCAGCCTTGGGAGCATTATAATGTGACGGTCAATCCCACTATTCGTTAGTAAAAGAGTATCCCAAGAATTGGCGGTGGGTGGTGACGACTAGCTGCCTCGTCTCTAGTCTTTCAGTGCTAAACTAGGGATGGCTAGCACAGATAGCTCGCGTGTAGCTTTTCATGTAAGATTCTGTTTTTATTACTTAAGTAGCTTCATATACATTAAAGATACAGAAACTAGTGAAGACGACCTGAAAAATTAAGAGCAAAACAACAACAACAAACGGTGTACACGATGCTGATTCATGGCTGACAGAACAATATGACGAAATATAAAAATATAATGTTAATTTTGTATAAGGATTTTATATCGAAAAATATATACATAAAGGACCACTTTGGTTAACCTACACTAACAAATTACCGCAAATTTGCTTAGTAAATTTCCCAATTACGTGAAAAATCTCTAAATCAGTTAAAAAATGATTTGTTTCAGCGCAACATTTAATTAATGAAGCAAGCCTTTACAAAGTTTAATGAGTGTGTGAACACTAATGTAAAGACCAGAGGCCTTGTTTCTCTTACGTTAGTTAAATCATAAAATAAAAACGTTGCGATATTCATGTAACTTCAACTCCTTCTGTATATCACAGAACTGGTAGAGAATGTTTAAGAAGCCGTTGTTAATGAATTTAACGTGCATTGGTTTTGAATGTCAACTCTTAACACACGTGGTTTACTCGCCATCATAACAAACTTGGACCCACATATACGTAGCTATACCATTACTTTGACAACAGTTTAATAGAGGAAAGCCTAAACGTATAATAAATTAGATGGGTAAAGTGCACAAACGAAATTGGAAAAAAGTATTAACGGACACATAATGAAGTTACAACTGCTTTACTGATACACATATATACATACAATATTTGTTTGAAACTTATTTCAGCTAAAAATACTAAATAAAAAGATTCAGTACAGTGGCATCAGGAGCGCTGTTCATCAACATCACTCTGAAAAGGAGAGGAAACGTGAATTACGTAGTTAACTCGATTCGTTCCTTCTAGCTACTCACAATTCAAACAGGAAACAGATTATATAGTTGTGGGTCATCAGAAAATCCTTAATCACACATTTCAACAGAAAAAAACAACAACCTGGGAACAGTGTCACTGCGGTACTTAAAATGGAACTAGAACAGATTGTATTTTGTAACCAATCTCGTCGACCTTAAACAGGATGGACTGACACATATATTTAACAATAAGAAATTGGATATATATATATTTTTTTGTTCTGTGCACAGAAATGGAATGGTAAAGACCTTTTTCTTTTTGAGGATTTCGACAAGTAAACATGAACCACGTTGATAGTGTCTTAACGTTAGGCACAACAGTTTCACCTGTCAATTACGACAGTATCCTGACGTTTCCACTAGTCACTAACAACAGTGTATTAACAGTTTCTCTAGGAAAGAAATAAGGCTCAGGTGGATAAATAAGTTAGCTGTTTGATATTTTCAAGCAACACGTTTTGACTTATATCCTTACAACTTAGATAAATAATTCCATAAATCGTTTCACGTTTTAGCTATAACAGATACAATTTATGATGTTATTTGTAAAGAAAATAACGGGCTAAAATATATATACTGCTATATGCTATTCTAATATATTCGGATTTATAACTCAGTCTCCCTCTCTCTCTATATATCTATCTATCTATCCATACCTACATATATATATATATTAACCACCTCACAGGTGGATGGAGGGAATACAAACAAGTGTTCTAGCTACTGGCGGGCTGGTTCTCACTAATAACGTGAGCGTCCCAGACCCAGGTCAACCTTTGAACGATGTTTAAGAACTTGTTCTGTAGTGGGTGGTCTAGCTGGAGGTAATTCCTCATTCTGCATGAGGGTCAGTGACTTATAAATGTTCCTCAGACACTTCTGACGAAGCACTCATCTGTATAACATGTCTTATCTTTCTTTCTAACTGCGGTAGGCTAAGTCCCGTATTTCTTGTGTATTAGTTTTCTTCAATATAACCTCCGTTTAAGTATAGTTTTTCTGACTTACCTTTATTTATATGTTTTATTAAAATAGATTAAACTTAGTGAATTTTAAGAGTTACGTTCAGAGTTGGCCCGGCATGGCCAGGTGGTTAGGGCGCTCGACTCGCAATCTGAGGGTCGCGGGTTCGAATCTCCGTCATATCAAACATGCTCGACCTTTCAGCCGTGGGGGCGTTATAATGTGACGTTCAATCTCACTATTCGTTGGTAAAAGAGTAGCCCAAGAGTTGGTGGTGGGTGGTGATGACTAACTGCCTTCTCTCTAGTCTCACATTGCTAAATTAGGGACGGCTAGCGCAGATAACCCTCGTGTAGCTTTGCGCGAAATTCAAAACAAATAAAAGTTCAGAGTATCGATTTTGGACGTAGGAAATATTAGGCATTTTCCTTCTTTACTTCAGTATTTTTATCAATAAGTTTTAATCGATCCATTTAAGCAATAACTCTTTACTGATAATTATTAATTATTTTTAACAGAACAGAGCTGGAAGTAAAGAAATTCTAAGACTCATTTTATGAATATTATAATACACGTTTATTATTTGATTTGGATGTATCAAGTACGCTTAGTGGAGTTTTTGTTTGTTTGTTGTGAAGCGAAAAGTGACACAATTCACTAACAGTGCTCTGGAATGAGTGTTGTTCCATAGAGACATGAAAAGAAAAACTTGGAGCCTAATTTCATTGCATTTGTTTGTTTTGGTAGAACTTAAGCACAAAAGGTACACAATGGGCTATCTGTGCTCTGTCCACCACGGGTAACGAAACCCGGTTTCTAGCGTTGTAAGTCCGCAGACATACCACTGTACCATTGTAACACCGTCTTTACTGCCTGACGAAGGGCGTCTGCTCGAAACGTCGCACAGAATAAACTATAACCAATTTTTCATGTGGACATGTCAATTTATCATTTATGAACTTTTATCTGTACTCTAGTCGCCACGGGTATCGAAATCCAAATTTTAGCGTTATAAGCCCATTGACTTACAGCTGAGCCACTAGGGGGCTGATTGATGAAGAAGTGGGAGGACTAGTCAACCAACCTCCAATATGTCGCCCCTCTTACGCACAAGTCCTGAGAGTAATTTCGACTTTCATTTTAAGAAGTGAATTATGTAAAAACTGTTTGTAGCAATATTGTAGAATGGAGTAGTTTGATTTCTAGAGTATTGATGTATTTAATTGTTGTAATATATGTATATATAAATCCAACCCCGTAAAAATGTTTCTTGTGCTCAGTTTTATAATATATATATTCCTATATTTTTTTTCAGCTAAAAAGTGTTACTGATATCCGTCAGGTAGTTTTAAAGATACTTTGTGGACTATTGAAGACACGGCAATCAATTACTGATTACTTTCTCATACATCTACTCTGGATCTAAGTTAACATAATATATATATATATATATATTAACGTAAGAAACATTAAGGGGTTAAAGTAATTTACTAATTTACTTCGCAACCATGAAATTACAGTTCAGACCTTCGACGTAGCCACAAGATCTAAAATATTTCAAGAAGTTGGTCTAAAGACAAGTTAACTGCATCCCCCCCAAAAACAAAATTCTTGTTAACTTGTTTTTAAAATAGATTTTAGGCCTATTGGTTTTGCAATATTTCGCCGGCTTTTGGCAATCAAATCGTAATGTTTAAAGAAGTGTTTGATGATATAATAAAAGTAACTTAAAACTTCTACGCGTTATAGTTTACCTTACTATGATAGTTTACAATAATTTACAACTACGACTGAATAAAATACCTGTAATATTTGATATATATATATACAATAATTCGTTTGTGAGTACATAAAAGTAAATATGATTTCTGTTCGTTTTTTTTGGGGGGGGGGAGCGAAATCTGAGGTTATCAGTAAAACCATCAAGGGGCAAGGTAAAAAAACAAAAATGAATATAATGTCTAGTCATGATCTATTCAGAGTTAATGAGCTATTTGCTGTCGATTAGACAAATTCTAAGAAAGTCTAGTGACCTAAAAGTACTCTATCTTTGTACATTTGTTTGTTGCTTCACCTCCCTTGCGGCAGGATACGAAAACAATTAATAATAGGCTTGTACTTTAACCATAGATTAGATGTGCTTATCTAGTCTTTAGGTGTGTGGTATTGTTAGTTCGATATTATTTATTCTTCTAGAGTCTTCTCGAAAAAAACGCGAGTTTTACGCCTGAGAATTCTGTATAACTATGTGTCATTGGCTTTTTAAAGAAGTCATATTCAAGATTCAAAACAGCTTAAAACGTATTCTTTCATTTAGTTTTCGTAAAGTAAGCTATAAAAACGAACTTTTGCTTCTAAGAAACTCCTCCTACGTCTAGTTAAGCCAAGCTTACAACTATGAAGTTTCAGTTTGTTTTAAAAGGTTGATGTTTTTAATTTTCACAAGAATATTGGATGCAATTTTTCGAATGCAATGTTTTTTTTTGTAAAACCAGACCAGATATCTACTTTTTGAGTTTATTGTGTCTGCGAGTTTATCTCGAGCATCGTCGTCATTAAACCGGTTTGAGTACGTATAATTAACAAATATTCCCTTCAAAAAAAAAAAAAAAAAAACTCTATAAATATGCCCTTGAGACAGTTTATTGCTATAGAGGAAAAATCTAACTTTACCTATTTATTAACACACCAGTACACCGTGTAATCATTACGAGCCAGGAGTAGCTCAATGTGCCAAGCTGTGGATAGAAAGTGCAAGGTTTGAGTCCGTAGTGTGTCGTTGAATACCCTTCCACTTTTAGCTGTGGAAGCACTATAAAAGCGACACATAATCCAGATATTCCAGATAGGAATAGCGGCGCAGACGGCGGAGCTGCAGGCTGGTTGTTCTATTTCTGGTCAGAAGCTCAAAATTAGGGATGGTTGTGGCGTTTAGGTGGAAAATACTAAATAGTATAATATTTTTACTCGACCATTCGATCTTTTTTCGGCAGTGGGTTTTAGTAAATTCGTATAGAATACAAAGAATATTATACAGTATATTTTCTTAGTGATTTGTATATCAACGAATTTCTAAATCTTAAAGATATTTTTTTATCAAAAAGTAAAAACACTGGGAAATAAGATTCATATTTAAAATGTAGCCGTTCTTGCATCTAACGTGACTTAAAATAAAAAGTGTCTGCGGACTTACAACGCTAGAAACCGGGTTTCGATACCCGTGGTGGGCAGAGCACAGATAGTCCATTGTGTAGCTTTGTGCTTAACTTCAAACAAACAAAGCAATACCCACTGATTTTAACAATGTCCACTCCTTTTTTTCGTCTCCCGTCCCCCGGTGTAACAGCTATAAATTTACGGACTTACCGCGCTAAAATCCAAGGTTCGATTCTCCACAGTGGATACAGCAGATAGCTCAATGTGGGTTTGCTCTAAACACACAAACAAAAACTTATTTTGTTTTCCGGATGGAGGAAAATGTATTAATCACGATCTAAACTCTCTTAAAACGAAATAAAAATAGTTAATTTTGAATTTTTATAGATACAACCAGATGATACTATCGGCTAGGTACTATAATATGGGGTCCAGTGTTTCTTATGCTTCCTTCCTTCGCGGCGTTACATAACATTTAAAGTTCAAACTCAGGCTTCACTTACACTCGTGATCGTATCTCGTTAAGGTGTCTATAAGCCTTCCGACAGATTTTGTCGGTGTATATTGTGTTGTGAGATGGTATTTACTGTCAAAAATGGCTCACTCTCGTTAACTGTCACGCGAACTGCTGGTACTCCTTCTTCGGAACTTAAGTAGAGTTTTAACAGAAAACCTGGCCCCCAGTCTGCGGACTTACAACGCTAGAATTCGGGTTTCGATACCCGTGGTGGGCAGAGCACTGATAGCCCATTGTGTAGCTTTGTGCTTAATTACAGACAAACAGAAAAACGCTTGATTTATCACATGATTAAAACGTATCAGATTCTGCCGGAGATCATTGCTTTGTAGATTTACCGTCTTAAATTTGGAATCACGACACTGCAATAAAAGAAAAAGATAAAGCTTAGAAACCTTTACGTTTATTCTGTATTTGTACTTTAAGGAATACCTGAAATGCTATTAGGAAGGTAATTTTCGGCGCTTTGTAGTGCCGTATAATAGAACGTAAATAATAAAAAATGGGGGTGCAGCTTCGTATATAATATATATATAGTTCTTTTGTGTTTGGTGTAATTTAGGACTAAGCCTAAGGGTTTAGTACTTGTTCTTATAGTTATACCATTCCTCTGTTGGAACAGGAGAAGGGGAATTCTGCTTGATGCTTCCTACATTTGTTGCGCTACTATTTTAAACCTTACGTAGTCCCCTGGTGAATCACCGATAAGTCTACGGGCTTAAAACGCAAAAATTCGGAGTTCGAAGGTGGACTGGTATATTACTACATGTTTTAGAAAACAGTTTGTTGGACAACTAAAGTTATTGCTAATTATAGTATTTTGGCACTTGTGTATAAAGTTAAAATAATAAATAATATTCAACGTTAAACTGGTACACAATTAAAAACCTTTTATTTAGGCCTTCAAAAAGTTGACGACTCTACTGAGCTTGACGTTGTAACTTCGAAACATGTAGAATCGTCAACTTGTTGAAGGCCATAGATAGGCCTAAA
>NW_013669744.1:74672-80049 GCF_000517525.1 Limulus polyphemus
TTTAGGCCTATCTATGGCCTTCAACAAGTTGACGATTCTACATGTTTCGAAGTTACAACGTCAAGCTCAGTAGAGTCGTCAACTTTTTGAAGGCCTAAATAAAAGGTTTTTAATTGTGTACCAGTTTAACGTTGAATATTATTTATGATTTTAAAGTTATTTCTGTCCAGCTTGCTTTCTGTACATGTACCAGTTGTATTGAATGTATTATGGTTGATAAAAGATTGAATATTTTTATTCGTTTGGAATTCCTGGTATCAGCGTGAAAGTAGGCAACAAACAGGTTTCATCTTTGGTGTGAAACCAGAAAGACAAGTTAGCTAACTTGTACAGGTTGAAATATTTGTAAAACAGAGTCAGAGATAAGAAAGATGAAGAATTGGTTTCTTTCACGTAATAACAAATTTCTTTCAAATTTAAGTTTACTGAAGAATTAAATTTCTGAAAACTCAACTTACACCAGTATTAGCACCATTTTATTTTCCTGGAATGATTAATAGTAAGTGATCGTGAATTTTTGGTTTTTAAAAACAGGTGTCTCTCACCGGAGGGTGTTCAGGTTGATTTTATATTTATAGTCACAATGTCTGCTTCATTGAGATTGTATCCGAGTCGTAAATATTATTGCTATTCAATTAATAATATAACATACGAAACAAAGCCTAGTGTTAGCGAGGCGTATTAAAGATATAAGGCTCCATGATTTGCATCTTGTTGTCTTAAAACTTAACTTTGGGGCCGTGTGTACAATATAAAAGTGACCTTCAAATCCCACTATTCCTTAAAGTAACTCAAGAATTCACAGTGGGTACTATCTTCCCTTTAGTCAATTAGTTCAAAATTAGGACTGTTAGCGTTTTGCACGAATATCCGATACAAATTAAACTAAAATAAATACTAAAAGATTGTTTCATGGTAGTAGAATCATCATAAGAACCACATATACTTAATCACACACACACACACAGAAAACAAAATCATTTCGAGAAAGTTTAAAAAATTTGGTTTCAGCTATAAAATATAAACAAAAACTGGCAGCTTGCTCGAAAATTTCGTGTTCAAGACTACCATAACGATCGATTTGCATTTCTCTTGTCACTTCACAGATCAAACTAACCCTTACACATCTGTTAACAATGTAAAGCTATGAGAATTAAAGAATTTCTTTATAGGTATATTGGTTACAAGAGGTAATTATCTCTCTACACAAATCACAGTAGTATTGTATACAGATTTGGCTATCTTATCTAAGAAAGTATGTTGGCTTGTTATAGAGGGTTTAGAGGAGAGCTATAACTACAGGATGATTCGAGGGGAAAGAAGAGTTATCTAATAAGGTCAGGTTAAGATCTCTTAACATATTTTCTCTTAATAAAAAAAGGGTAATAGGCGATGTTAGTGGAACTTACAAGATTATCTGGGAGATCGGTAAAATAAAGGCTTCTGATTTTTTTGATATATTCTGAAGATAATAGGATGATAGGACACGAGATTAAGAGATGGAAAAAGACAGGCTAGGCTCCAGTTGTATTTGCTTACGGATTGCACTGCTGTCGGCAGTAATGGAGGCCAACACCTTATGGGAGTTTAAAAAGGAGAATTTTATGAAAAACAAACAAACATTTTTTTATACTTTTATTTTTTTTTCAGATGCAAGGTGGGAAAGAAAAGTTTTGGAAGGCCAAATGATCTCTTGAGGTTCATATGTTATATTGTATTAAAATTAAGCTAAAAGGTTAGTTATTAAGATCTTAATAACAGGAAGTTCGAAGTGTTTGTATGCAGTGTATCGTTTGTGGAATTTCGCACAAAACTACTATAGAGCTATCTGCGGTTGTCATCCTTAATTTTGAGGTCATAGAAGGAAGTCAGTTAGTCAACACCACCCACCGCCAACTCTTGGTCTACTATTTTACAACACAAAGATTAGACACAGTTGCTTTACTTTGAACAAAAACACTTTATTTCAACATACACAAAAACACACATACACAGGATTATAAAATTTACCTTTTTGTATGTCCTGGGAAGAAAAAATACAGAACAATGAAATTAACATGCGGTATCACACGAATTCTTTTATATAGGTTTGTTTAGATTATTTCTATAAATATGATAAACTGCACGAGATACACTGAAAAAATATTCCTACATATTTCATTGAGAAACTTATTGATTGTCAACTAACGATTATATTTACATTTACAAAGCTCTCATTTTAAGAAATAAATGAAAACAAACAAACAAAAAATACCTATTCACAACACTTCTAACACTAAAACATGTTAGATACCAAACGAAAAAAATGCCTATTCACAAACACTTCCAACACTAAAACATGTTAGATACCAAAGTAAGAGAAGTGATATGTTTTCTTCTTGGTTGATTGTCTTTAATATTGTAACATTAAACCATCAAAAATGAAACAAACAGTAAAGATCAGTAAAACTGAATGTTGCAATATATACAATAATTTCTGTATCTTTACGATAAACAAAACACAATTTAAACCCATGTTTACGAGATGAAGTTACAGATAACCTATGAAAATTTTGTATTTCAGAAACACTGATACCAACACCAAGTGCTTTGAACTAATATAATATCTGTGGCATATGAAATGCAGCGACTCACCGGATTGTACAGGTGTATATTACAGAACAAAAACTGAAATAGAACTCAAGATTTAGTAATCATACAGGCGAGTTTAGCGATGCTTGTTATAATTGAAGAAAAATAGAAATATGTTTTACATCATGTTTGAGTGCAAGTATTTACAATATATAACCTCCGTTATAAAGAAATGTTACTTCATTTCATGTACAATTTCATTGTTTCGTAGAGGTGCCCCATGGAACAGAACTCCAGTTTTTGGTCTACCGTACACCAGAATTTGTTCTAGTAGAATATACAACTTATTCCTGAAAAACAACACCAATAAAAAGTTTTCATTCGGAAGAAGCAAAGCAACATAGTTTGTTCCACCATTTTTTGTTACTTTTTCTATAGCTCGAACTTGAAACGATGGCGATTTTTAGAGGAGATCCCTTTTCCGGTGTCTGCCAGGTCTTCATACTCTTGGCTCGGGGGCAGTGCACTATATCTTGTCTATTATTTCGCAGACCCGCGAGAATGGCTGTATCAAACACTTCTTTGACATTTTCTTTAGTCAGTGCGGAACACTCCAAGTAAGCAAGGGCGCCAGTACGCTGTGCAAGTTGCCGGGCTTCGTGTACTGGTACTGGTTGTTCTCCGTACTGGGCAAGTTCCAGTAGGGTCTTTACATTGAAACGAAGATCGCATTGGGTACCCACCAAGATCACCGTAGCTTGAGGAGAGAAATGACGAATTTCTGGAAGCCAACGATCTCTGAGGTTGAAAAAGGAAGTAGGTCTCATTACACTGAAGCACAGCAGAAACACCTGGGTATGAGGGTAGCACAGTGGTCGAAGAGAATTAAAGTCATCCTATAAAAAGATACATAGAATCAATCATCAAATAAGAATTAAAGGCTTTCACAAGTACATCATTTTTCTTTAGTCTTGATAATATAAAAATAAAACCACGGGAACACCATCCCCATATAATAATAATAAAAAAAACATGATAATTAAGTTAATTTTAGCAAATTTAAAAAGGGTGCAATAAAATGATATGTCCTTAACTTCGATGCCTTTTTTTTTCTGCTTTCAAACAGACCATAATCAAATAGCGCCAGAAAGGTTGGGCAGACAAATAAAACTAGTAGGGGAGGTATATATGAAGAAGCATCTATACAGCCGGCTACACTGTCTATAAGACTATTATGTATATCCACGAATCTTGTGAAATTAGATTAAATTTAATTAAAATATTATAATTCTCAAGTCCGCCGCTACAATTTATTATCTACAAACCAACTGAGTGAAGTAAGTTACTTCTAATAAATGGAAATCTATGCTTCTTGTTTTCTTTGTCAGAATGACTTGTCCAAGAACATTTTTGAGGGAACGAGAAACGAATTTGGATTTAACTGGACGTTTATTGTAATTTGAAATGGCATATAAATACGCTAATTCTAAAAAAAAGAAAACAAGCTTATAAGTGGTTATAAGAAGCTTTTATATAACTAATAAATAATATGATTAATCAATTTGTACGTAATCTGAAAAGTACCAGTAGAATTTAAGTAATTAATTAAAATTTTGGTCACACCTTTAACAAATAAAACCAAAACCATATTCTTCCTTTTATCTTGTAGATATAACAGACTTATGTTGAATTTGTTTAATTTCAATACATAAAACTACAAATGTAATTGGTAACCCTTTAAAAAAAAACGCTTTGAAGCTTTGTTGTATTTCTAACACTCCATGGTCAAAATGTAGTAACTTAGTTTTTATTATTTTTTTATGTTTTCCATTGTTATTGTTTTTTACTTTTCTACTTCACACATTTTTTTCAAGTGGTTAACGGTAACTTTGGATGTGAGAATGCTGAGGACTTGAGCACCTGCGTCTTTTTGAAAACTTATAAATTTCAATTCCATTTCATGTATGAAGTTTACAGATTTATATTAAATCTAATAAAAAGTGAATCGTATCGCTGAGTGTGTTGTATACTCTTACAGATTCTTCTATTAAAATACATTTGACCACTTTCAGTCCAAAGTTTGTATCGTAGTTTGCTTTGTCTGTCTTATATATTCGACGCTATTTGTTTTTGCTTTTGGCCTAATTGTTAATAAGTGCTTAAAATTCTTTCACTATCTGTCTGTATCTATCTACGAGAAATATGTTAAGTGGAACGAAATACATTCACACGTAAAGAAAACGTAAACACTTAAACCACAAAAAAAAATTAATAACAAAAATAAAGATAGAAAATGAGGTGATTTAAAATAGACCCAATAACTTGCTTTGAGACAAATCCTCTCTTTACTCATATAGCGACAACAAAATGAAACACCTCACACGTGTGCCATTGTCATCATAAATTCCGATCTTTTGTATATATTAGGAATCAAAGTTATTATGAATTCAACGGACACTAAGAATTCTTCTCTTCTGTACTATTTAGTTCAATAGAACAGTAAACCGCTAAAGTTATGTACATATAAAAATACCTTGTTTTATAGGTGAGCTTCCTTTAGAACTGGTTACGTTCTTCATAGGTGGTAAGGGGTGTTGCAAAATAAATCACACTTTTCCTCCGAGAGCATAACAAAGTAAGATTTTAATTCAATCAAAATTGTAATTCCAAGTATCAATATCGCTTGATTGGGCCACCGTTGTTCTCACGCATGAGTTTTAATTGAGTTGCAAAAGATTTCAGCATTGCAACAAACATGTTTTTGTGGCTGTCTCTGTGAGCACATCAGTGAGAACCCGAATCAAGT
>NW_013669744.1:80431-93970 GCF_000517525.1 Limulus polyphemus
CCGACATTTTCGGCGGGATTTAAATCTGGAGAGTTCCCAATCCACATTCCACCACTTTTTCACGGATCACTCTTTCAAATTCAACAATTCTGAATCGTTTGAGGCATTAAACGGGTTTTTCAAATTTGGCACTGCGATGTGTCGATTGGAAGACTTGAATTCTCGGAGCATATCTGCGCCTAGTTTCTGAGCCATCCCGAAGGCAGCACATGCGAGTGAGCACCATGATTCAAATGTTTTTGCAAAAAATGAAATTCGAAGAGTGAAACACCCAAGAGTACGTTGAAATGACGTTTTCTCACGAGTGATGATATTCGCAGTCCTACCAAGTTTGTCATTACTTCGGGGAAAAAAGTGTGATTAATTTTGCAACCCCTTACATGATCGGTGGGCGGTGAAAGGTAATGATTGTGACAATGGGATTGGATGCCTTAGTCAGCATAAAAAATTAAGTTGTGCAATTGAGTCCCAGTCATGCTCTCAAATGACCATACAAAAACTGAAGGCAAAATAAATTAAGTTCACATCAGTTCAAGGAACTCGCTAGTTAACGTAAGAAAATGCTGCATATTGTATTAAGAAATATGCTATAACTTAAATACTTTATATTACAGTAAAGGAATGTCTTGAAGAAAAAAAAAGATGATAATCTTCATTAGTTTACTTAATGAAAAAAAAGTGGTGATGAAATAAATAAATATAACTTTTGAAGATAAATCATGTAAACATTTTTAGGTTTTCTTTTTTAACTTTCCTATGTAGCGTTTCGAGCAAGCGCTCTTTGTCAAGCCAGAAACAAACCGGTCGGTTACTTTAATGACAAATGCAGGACTCTCTGAACTGAACACTACACACGAGAAAAGAATGTTACGCGCTTGAGAAACTTAAGATTTAAACAATACATAAGAACAATAAAGCAAAAGTAAAGAAAATAGCGACGAGTCATTGATTAAAAAATTTAAAAAGTATAACATGAAACAATAATATAATAATAAAAATGAATAACTTTAACAATTAAAAAATAATAAAATTAAGAGAGAACAAAATATATTTTAAGATTTATAATAATCTAAGTGTTCGCAGTGGCGTAACTATAAAAGATGGGCCCCTCGCCTAAAAAGTAATTAGGCCCCCTACATTTATTTCCCTATAATTATAGCCTCCGATTCTGGCTGATTAATATCGTTAACTTAACTGAAAATTCAAAATTAAACCAATCTTAAAATTGCATCTAGTGTTCATCGTTGCTGTATCGGTGTTTGGTCGTTGTGCGCAACCTGGGAGGGCAAGGTTCACTCGGACTTTTTCCTCCCTCCTTTATTGTTGTTTTTTATGAACTTCCAAGTACTATATGGTTATTCACGAAATCGAGGAACACTAGTATAAAACACTGCATTGGAATATTGATTTTACTCTCCTTTTCAGGAACTTGTCCATTAATAGACCATCTATAGCATTTAGTGCTACTTTACCACTTCTCTTCATTTGGTCGTATACACTCGCAAACAGTTCCATATAATTATTTCTCTTCATTTGGTTGTATATACTTGCAAACAGTTCCATATAATTATTTCTCTTCATTTGGTTGTATATACTGCAAACAGTTCCATATAATTATTTCTCTTCATTTGGTTGTATATACTTGCAAACAGTTCCATATAATTATTTCTCTTCATTTGGTTGTATATACTTGCAAACAGTTCCATATAATTATTTCTCTTCATTTGGTCGTATATACTTGCAAACAGTTCCATATAATTATTTCTCTTCATTTGGTCGTATATACTTGCAAACAGTTCCATATAATTATTTCTCTTCATTTGGTCGTATATACTTGCAAACAGTTCCATATAATTATTTCTCTTCATTTGGTTGTATATACTTGCAAACAGTTCCATATAATTATTTCTCTTCATTTGGTCGTATATACTTGCAAACAGTTCCATATAACTATTTCTCTTCATTTGGTTGTATATACTCGCAAACAGTTCCATATAATCATTTCTCTTCATTTGGTCGTATACACTCGCAAACAGTTCCATATAATCATTTCTCTTCATTTGGTCGTATACACTCGCAAACAGTTCCATATAATCATTTCTCTTCATTTGGTTGTATATACTCGCAAACAGTTCCATACAATCATTTCTCTTCATTTGGTCATATACACTATCAAACAGTTCCATATAATTATTTCTCTTCATTTGGTCATATACACTATCAAACAGTTCCATATAATTATTTCTCTTCATTTGGTCATATACACTATCAAACAGTTCCATATAATTATTTCTCTTCATTTGGTCATATACACTATCAAACAGTTCCATATAATTATTTCTCTTCATTTGGTTGTATACACTATCAAACAGTTTCATAGCAAAACGACTTTTTCTACACAAGAAATAATTATCAGTCGCGTATTTCACATATAAAAAACCCTTTTAAATTCACAAATAATACCCAATTCTAAGCGATATGTTTATGTTTAGCGTAGGTTTTCTTTATTCTTGTAGTAAAAATTTTAGTGGGGAGATGTATTAAGGCCTATCATCATCGTGTATGACATAGCGATTTATTTCTGTTAATGAGTCAGTTTTATATAATTTTTTATCAAAGTAACGGAAGGAACAATCTACAAGTCTGTCTTTAATTAATTTGATGTTTGCATAATTAGGCATCAAATTTGTATTTGTTGTTCTTGGTACTCTGAAGAATGTGATGGTTATTCTGCTCTGTATTTTCTTTATGTGTGTGGGTGCTGTATTAGTCCAAGCACGACAGGCATATTCCATAACTAGTCTAATGCATTGTCTGTAAATTTTTATTATGTTTTCTGGTGTGGCTCCTGTGTTTTTACCTGTTAATCTCATAATGTTGTTTGCTTGTTACCATACTTTATTACTGATTCAAGTGATATGTTTATTTCACTTTAATTTTGAATCATAAGTTATACCAAAAACTTTTACCGACGAAGAGCTCCGTTTAAGTATAGTTCAGGAGAATTTCTTAATGTTTTAGCCGATTTTGAAAACAAAAAAAAAAGCCATCTGGTGTTTATTTTCAAATTACACATGTATCAAATTTCGAACCGTTTTAGTTTACGCATTGGTGACAGCGAAGTACGTAGCGGTACGCATGGTAGAACTTAATTATTATACTTCCACCATGATAGTACGCACCACTAACCTAGTCTTTTGGTATATGGACTCAGTCTGCTCTGTCTTTTCTCTAAATGTTTTTACTATACTGGAATAGTCCAATCGCCCTTTAGTTCAAATAAATCAAATTGTACGTCTCTTCCCCCTTTTTTTGTAGTTCTTAAATTTGTCAGGCCCTTAGGGCCCCCATTTTGCCCCCCTCAACCGCAGAGGCTGCTGGGGCGTACGGCAAATAATTAATTAATACTCGAAACTATCAGTATTTGGTGAAACTCCATAATTACAGAATTGAGGAAAAGAACAATAATTGTACGTTTCCCAAACGTTTCATTCTTTACAATGGTAAAAAATTCAGGAAAAATACTTTCTTTTTAAATTTTGATTATTCGATTGGTTTTTAAAAAAGGAGGATGTCACAGAGCAATTACTTTAAAATACTCAAGGTAATGACCAGCTGCTCTGAGTCGACGAGCTAGAGTCCTATCTTGATCGTTATTGAAATACTACATAAGTGTTTTCGTGTATGTTCAGCGAGTATATGGCTGGTTTCTCTTCAATAAGCCCGCCCCCCCCCCCGCATGGCACGGCGGTATGTCTGCGGACTTACAACGCTAGAATCCGGGTTTCGATATCCGTGGTGAGCAGAGCACAGATAGACCATTGTGTAGCTTTGTGCTTAATTACAAACAAGTAAACTCTTCAATAAATTTGGTTGCAGTTGCCACAGTAGTAAGTTTTCCAATGTTCATAATTCTTATTGTCTGTTTGTTTGAAGTTAAGCACAAAGCTACACATTGGGCTATCCGTGTTCTGCCCACCACGGGTATCGAAACCCGGATTCTAGCGTTGTAAGTCATTCTTATTGTCATGTCTACAAAATCTCTAAACGCCGTGTATCAAAGGTCACTACGAAGAGGAATACAATAGTGTAAACCTTTTTTATGTTTTCTGTGCTTATTAATGAAATGTTTCACAGATATTTTTTTTTACAATTCAATAGAAAAATTCCACAAAGTACAACATTGACTAGCGAACCCGTGGGCCTATGGCTCACATTTATAGGGCCGCAATAATGCAAATTTAATTTCTTTAAACCAAGCTACGAACAGTAACTAGTAGGCCTACGTATTTACATTCTCTGATATAAATCAAGGGGTAGGATAAAAAAAAATAGCATTTGTGCAAACCTCGAGACCGAGACGATTCGTTTGGTAACGTTTAGAAGTCGGTGCGACCAGTGGTTTAAAAGTTACGTGACACACACACACACTGAATCTTATTATATTACTACTTTGGCTACCTGAATGTAAGTTTTGAAAACTAATAATGAAACGAAACTGGAAAACGATTGGAAAATATTTTGAAATTTACAGTTTAAACATCAAAAATGGTGAAGCATTAGAAACCAATAGACCTAAAATGTGATATAAAATCAATTTAACTCCATATGTTTTCATCCACATTCCTTTTAATTCTTCCGTTGCGTAATCAAAATAAGAGGTTTGTAAAAATAGCATTTCAGATCTATCTTATGTCTCCCACAATTCACTGCCCAAGAGACCTTTCGTATAATTCCAGGACTCGTCAGTTGGGCTGGACGATGAGAGAGAAAAAATATTCTCTGAAACGCTATTTACATATACACTATAATACTTTAAAAGTTTCGGTTTTAACGCTGAATGCTTTCGAAGCATTAGAAATCAACAGGCTTAAAAATTGTGATAATTGTCGGTGTTTTTTCCTCATTCTCCTCGCCCACCAGTGCCACAGAGGTATGTCGGCTGACTTATACAGCTAAAAACCGGGTTTTTATACCCGTGGAGGACACAGCACAGATAGACCTTTGTGTAGCTTTGTTCTTAATAATAAACAGTAATTCATTTTATTCGTAAGTTGTCCATCGCGTGTAAGAGTAATATTTCAGATCTAGAGGAATAGGGGGAAAAAAACATCCGAACATAACGTGACTTTTTTATCACAAAAATATTTATTGCAAAACGTGACGTCAAAACATGAAAAAAATGCGGCAACAAAATGGTAGCAATACGGCTGTCTTCAAAGATACTAAACACATAAAAAAGTCTAGGAATGTGCATGCACAGCAGTGGTAGATTCTCTGATTAATGGGCACTGCTGACTAGATGCATTTTGTGAAGAAGTTATTTGTGGGATTAAAACACGTTGAAGTATAGAATTTGCTTGTAAAATATATTTCTAACAAGTAAGAATGATGCACGTCTGACCAAATAAGAATCACTTTGTTCCTAACCCTAACATTGCCAGGACTAAAATTCTTGTGCAGTTTTCTTGATTATAGAAATAAACTGTCAAGGATTTTGTAGTCAATACAGTCCAAATAACAATGTATAAAATAAATAAAAGATTCTAGCAAGCTTGAAGAAATTATATCTAAGTTTGCGATATTTTAATAAAACAACTTGCGTTTTCAGATTATAAAAAGGGTAACAAACTATGATTTCACACACATACACACAAACAAAGACAATTATGGTGACCAGCACTTTCGGAAATATTCGTCTTTCTTTCTTCAAGTATAAAATAAAGATATCTTTCGACATCACACGAATCCCTTGTGAGCTACTGGTCCATTGCACTTTTGAAATAAAAGTAGTGTAAACTGTCATAAATGTTTTTCTACGCATTATTTAATTATTTCTTTCACCGATTGTTGTGAATAGTTGTGGAAAAAGTGTTACAGATATCAATTCCAGTGATCGTTTTATTACACACGATGTAGGAGAAACGATACATTCACAATTTTACACGTTATGTTTTTAAACACAACGAGTATCGAAACCCGGTTTCTAGCAGTATAAGTCCGCAGACTTACTGCTTTGCCATTGGGGGGGGGGGGCTCATAATTTAAATATGTACTGATTTTAGAATACATTTTAACGTCTTTCGTAATGTATCAAAACCTGCTTGTCTTGTTCAGTTTTAGGCCATACAGTTACAGTTATTATCTATAATTTCAAATCAATATTTCTAAGCCTAATAAACATAATTACTCCATATATCTTCGCACAAACGATTATAAGTTGACTAACCTTACTGGACAGCAAAGATGTTATACCGTTAAGCTTAAATGTGTTATTAGACGGAATTTAATTGCGATAACAATGTATGTCTTCCTTCATACGGTGCAACAAAACACTGTATATTCACCAAAATGGCACCAGACTCAATTCTTAACAATATTTGACATAAAATCAAAATAATATTTCATATTTGAACGTTTTAGTATTTATAAACGGTTAGATAACTTACTGCAGTCTCGGTTTTGTGATAAGAAATGATTACCTCAGTAGATTTCTTTTGTCTCGTATATCTGACTTGAACAATATTCAAAGATTGATGTAACGATATACTGTTGTATCTTAGCTACAAGAGAATATGTATATTATAATTTCCTGAATAGCTATACATTTCCTTAAGAAAGTCACGTTGTTAGTTTAAATTACTTTAAATATGACAAATGTTGTTTATTTTCTTTGTGTGTCTCAGAATTTTAGGCAAAGATGCAGAACGGCTATATAGTTTACCCTAATTTTGAACTGATAGACTAGCCCTATTACGAACAACGAGTACCTTTCTGGTTTTCAGTTCATCCCTACTTGTCAAATATTAAAATATAAGAAAAAAAAATAAATACAAGAGAAAAAATCGTGCTTTGCTTACGAAATATTTTTATTTGTTTGTGGTATTTTGTATTTGAATGTATAAAGCCTATAAAATGTAACGGCAGTGCTGTGTAATTAAAACAGTTAAGTGACACGCCCAGACTACTCACGTATGAGATTATATATATAGAGTTCTGAACAAACTGGATGGCCGTGAGGGCCGTCTCAATGATTGTGGCTTTAAATCTAAGTGGGTTAAACCTATTTCACAACACGTGATACCCATAAATACCTCCTGGTACATAAGACACTTTGCGCCGAAAGGTCTGATCAAAAATGATAGACCAATAGATTTATCAATAAGAGACATCGGATCTAACGACACTTTCAAAACCTGGGTATCAGGAGCAAGTAATAAAAGGTAACAGAGTGACGTCACCAGTACTCTAAGTGTCTATAAATAAAACCTTGACACATAAACAATGCTGTCCAATGACAGATCGATTCCCTAAATACCCTTCCCTTTGCAATGGTTAGCACTATATAGGCCTACCTGTTCGTTAAGCCTATCGTGACATCATCCATATTCCCCTTATCCTAATTTCATTATTTGCATAGTTTAATGAAGTTTAAAAGGCTTACCAGCACACGGTACCCTTTTAATTAAATAGATAATTCTATTTAAACAATTACTTTACTCAAAAATAATTGATGAATGATATTTTACAACTATATAATACTTATTAAGTGAAATTCGCAAAAAAAAAAGACGAAAAAAAAAATCCCAGCTTTCATTTCTGCGCAGCTCCGAGGAGTCTCACCTGGAAATAACACATTTATCGATTTATTTTATGTTTTTTACCCATCCCAAAGTATAGGCTTGCATTTACTAAGAAACTATCATCTCTTGAAATGATTCGTATCTTGTCACGTGGTTTCCTTTCTCAGTCAGTGGTATTATTACTATAATCCTTCGTTTTCACCTTTTAGGACGTCACAAGTGTGGTCTGAAGAATTACTAATGAAGCTCAGCTTTGAAAACAGCTAGAATCAATGGCTAAATGCGAATGGGTAACAGATCGTAATCTATCTATGTCAATAGAGCAAGAAAAGTGTTTTTAGTAATAGTTTGTGGTTTATCGATTTACTGAATATGTGGAGCTCCTGTAGAGATGAACAAGAGATTATAATGCGAAGTTTACAACACTTAGAAATTTTAAACAGATTACAGGTCTGGAAATTTTTTATTTTTTTTAGTTTCTTTTGATGTTCTTTTCAATTCTAAAAAAAATTCATGTTAAAGTATATCTGTTTGAAAACTATGGAAATTTTATTTCATGACAATATATCATGTAAGTTTTGTTAGGTTTAAAGGTTACTGTAGTGTAAGAGACGGCAAACTACTTGGATGAAATCAAATATTTTTTTATCGAATATTATTGTTACATTTGTCGTATTAAAACAACACAAAAGTAATAAAATTATTTATTGAAAAAAATCACGATAGCTCGCGTGACAAAGGTAACGGTGACACCATTTTAAAAGGTGAGGACCTAGGCTACTCATACTTTTTGATCGTCAATTTTTGACGTGTTTTTATAATTTATAACTGGTAGTGTGATTCATTCAAAAGTAAAATATCTAAAGTAACATGTTAATAAGTATCAAACAATCATGTGTTTCGAATGTTTTTGTTTTCAGAACAGTGTCTACAAAAAATTCTAAAATTTCACAACCTAAAAATGATATCAAACTAATTTATACGAATTTTTAAAAATAGGAACTAGATACCGTTTCGAAAAACTTATGCTGAGTTTTGTTAAGTGTTTTCACTACGAGTAGGAGAAAAAAAAACACTGAATATATATGTGACACTCCTCCAGCCTTGAAAAGGACTAGAGCAGAAGGCAACAGCACCAACCTTCAACTATTCAGCTGCCTTGTCTGACTGAAGAGTGCGATTTTTTTTATTGGTCGTTTAGGAGACAAAAGTTAAGATATCTAACGAGTTAGTTGGCCGTGAGTGATACTTTATATTACACGCGTTTGTTAATAAATATCGAGAAATTTCTCATTTGCTGTTAACTTTGTAAAAGCGAAAAGAAAACAACACAAGGAAATAGCTCAAGTTGTTCATATTACTTTCAAAGTTTGTACAAAAACCTTTGTATTTTTCTTCCTTATCACGATAAGGTCACTATATATGTTTATTATTAGACAGAAAATTAGAATCTATTCAAGATAAACGGAGGATTGACTTACTTGTCCAGCAGTATCACAGAGTTGGAGACGAACTGGTAGATTGTCTACAGTGACTACAGCTGAAACAAGAAAACTTTATTATAATACTTGTCAAGAACAATTGTAACGAAATTCTACACTACTACTCCACTTTTTTAAGCCCCCCACATTTATAGCATGCTCCATTTATTAGCATATGCAAAACAGTACGATCATGTAATGAGTCAGGTGATTATTTGAGCATTGTAAATTATGAGATGCATTGATATTATGGAAAGCCCATATTAAAATAAGTAAGAGCAAAAATTTATCTGACTTTCAAAGGGTCATGATAGAGGCTGCCTGTATAGTAAAATATTTCTATTAAATACTGTTTTTGATATCTGTTATCAGAGTATTAGCAGTGGCAATCAAAAACGTTAAATATGTCACTATGAAAATATATGGTTCCTAACCACTGGTAACGGACCACGGAAAAAGACAATTGGTTGTTTAAAATGTAACAGATATCAGGTTGTGTCTTAATGCACCCATTCTTTCAAGGGACGTGAAGATCCAACTATCTCCAACCATATCATGCGAGAACATTACAAAAACTGTTTTTCTTAGATGCTAAGAGCACAGCTAAAATAGAATTTGGACAATGAATGACTGGTAATGAGTTACATATCACCCTTTATGGATGAACATGAGACATCTTGATCTTGCTTCTGTGAACGTTTTAAAAGCTTAGTAAAGTGCCCTGGTATTGTACGATCTCACAATAATTATATAATATCGTGTGTGTGATTGTTATAGCAAAGCCAAATCGGTCTATCTGCTGTGTTCACTGAGGGGGAATCGAGCCCCTGATCTTAGCATTGTAAATCGTTAAACTTACCGCTGTACCACTTTAGGACCAATATGTGTCTTATTTGTTTTAGAGTAAAGCCACATCGGGCTATCGGCTGTGTCCACCGCAGGGATCGAACTCAGATTTTAGCGTTGTAAGTTCGTAAACTTATCGCCATCCCATCGGGGGACATATAATATTGCTATAAGGAACACTAATATTGCTTGCATCTACTCATCACTCTTAGTACTAAAACACTTTCAAAGGACGAAACAAATGGAGATCTAACAGTAATAAAAGTAACGTTTTCTTTCATTAGAGATAACCAGTTCGTCAGAGAAGAACAAGATAATGAATTAAAAACATTAAAAATTAACGTGACCAAATATGTAGTAAGTGAGAACAACGGAGAGAAAAGATCAAAACAAAACAAAACATGGCCGCATTGAATGTCATGCTGAGCTACTAGCCCTTAATAAAATTTCGTAATTTACTCCAATAAGTTGTGAAACAAATACTGGGGGAGAAAACCATACATGGTTATGTTGAAGGAGGAGGCTTCAATTCTCCATGTTAATTTTTTATTTCTTGGTCTGGAGCAGTGAAAACTGTTAGTGCGCCCTCAGATTTCCCTCCTTTTTGAGTCAACTAACAAGGCTCATTACAGCGTTCATAATTATATTCGCTGCGAAAAAGCCCTTAGGCCATTAACCATATCATTGCCATCTCTTCATTTACACACATTTCGGCAAGAAGTCGCATTATGTTTAACGGGGGTTGGGGGTTATACTTCCTCTGCCATTTTTGATTTGAATTTACGTCGTTATAAACTGAGAAATTAAAAATATATCTCTTATAAAATTTAAATATATTTTTCCTCCCATATTTTGTATTGCCTATCTAATCTATCTACACATGATACAGGTAAAAAAAAAATTAGCATGGAGAGTTAGGGCTCTCTCCTTTATTAGAACCACGTAAATAAGCCAATAAGGGATAATGGTGAAATTAGAGGGATTTCGTTTCAGTTAGAATAATGTTATAATAGGTAACGAAACGTGTTTCACACAGAGTGCTTCGCTTTTTACTTTTACCAAATAAAGAACGGCTTCACCTCAGAAACACTGCTGTAAAATCGAGCACTGCCCTAGAAAAATCAGTGCTACCATATCATCTTATCTTTCAAGTGAAATTAGAGTAACATTACTTAAATTAACGTTTTAATTAGTCCGATTGTTTTTTTGGGGGGAAAGAGAGGTTATTTCTCAATTTTTTTTTTATAAACAAACAGTTCAAACATGACAAAATTAGTTGAATACTAACCAGAATAGTTATCGAAAGCCGTAGGTACGTATTCTGAAGTATAGCTATTTAAAGTGTAGCTCACAACAAGACTTGTCTTCCCTACCGCTCCATCTCCGATCAAAACACATTTTACCTGGCTCATGCAGTCTCCTGCACTATCGTGATCTGACAGCAAACTGGTACCTTGGTCACGCGCTAAGGGAGGCATGGTGAACACAGACCAACATTAACTATTAAGCGTCAACAAACTGCTCTGACCACAGTGGTGTTAAATAAAAGTTCGTAGAGTTCTTTCACCATCTTATCCTATGCACGGTCTAAAGTACTTTACAACGAATATTGATAATGTTCTGATTGTATCGTTCTTCACACAGTCTAGGGGCAGCGTTTCTATTATCGCTTTGTTCTCCTTCTGTTTGCCCGCACACACACCAGCCGATTAACAGGACGTAACCGTTCCAGACACAAAGTGACGTCACGATGAGCAGCCATTGGATGTAATATGCTAACGATAACCGAAAAAAGCTGGAGCAGTGGCAGGTGGGCCAACACCTGAGGCATACTAGACAACGCATTCACGACTTAATTGCTAAAACAACGGGCTTCGTCGTGCTGTGAGGTTGTTCCAAGTGCAGACAGTGCTGAATTGATTTCCATGCTTTTTATATTTGTGAGCAGTTTTATGAGAAACAAAATCTATTTTGAAATATTCGTAACATTTAGGCAGATAAAATAATTTTGTCGTAAATATGCTCATGAAGATAAGTGTTATGACGGAGCTTATATTAATCTTTTTTTTTTGTGTTTATAAATATTATACTTTTTGAAATATAATCTAAAGTCAAAAACTAGCGTAAAATTTGTTATTACATTGAATAAGGCCCATCTTGCCTTTATGTACTTTGTTTGTTTGTAATTAAACACAAATCTACACAATGGGCTATCTGTGCTCTACCCACCACGGGTATCGAAACCCGGATCTTAGCGTTATAAGTCCGCAGACATACCGCTGTGCCACTGGGGACTTTATGTACTTACCGACACCACAACTATTAGTTACGTTTGTAACGAGTGAAGTGGTAATTACATGTAAAATTACATGAAGGATATCTATGGCTTTTCGTGAATTGTGTTAACCGTCGCTGAGTTTGTTTTGGATAGAACGTAGAAATACACGTTCTATGATGTTCTTAACCAGTTGCTAAATGCACCAGATCCTAATCTGACTGATTAATTTGTTTTTCCATTGACTTTTTAAACATGTGATCCGTATTATTTAAACACATGTAAGCTATATTCCACGTTAGTTATCAAGCAACATGGAAAAGAAATGTGACTTAATTAACTTCCAAGGAAGATAGAATGTAGGAGCTGATTAACAGGTGTTTTAGTGACCCAGATTTTACAAATTCTTGACTCTGAAAGAAAAGCAATATGGCGATTATCCTATAAAACGTGTCAGATAAACGTAACAACAATTGAAAAGATCATCACGAGTGAATACGACTGCCGTGATTTATGTCAAATTGTATCATCGGGGAATAAAACCTAAACATCAGCATGCCTTTCACATACCTTACTATGATGAACTGTAGCAGTTTCAACAGCCAAAATTGGAACCACGCGCAGCTTTCACTAGGCGTTTCTAATTTAATATAGCCATTCTTCCTCTCTTTTTTATGTTGCCATTTTCAAGTCTTGTTTTTTTATCTATCATTATTTTCAAAAATGTAACCATTTTACATTCTCTAGGAAGTTAGTGTTTTAAGTTTGGAAGTAATTATACCCCATTCAGGAGTGGAAGTAGTTAGAAACAGCAGAAAACGTTAGGTTTATGTATCTGTATTTAAGTTACATACTAAAGAGAGTTTCAGTTGAAGAGATACAGCATAAGTTGAGGAACAAAAGGCATAACATCTGAATTTCTGCTTACATCAAACACAAAAAAAGTAGTTTCCTATTTGTTGAAAACTACTTTGTTCGGACCATGATTTTAGCTAAGCTGCTACCACCTGGTGCTTAAATGAAATACTAATGTATGACAATAGATCGTTTGTGAATATGTATTTATTTTTACATCTAAAATACATATACATTCATTTTGCAAATGCTGAAATCACTTCTTTACATTTAATTACATAAATAACATTTCTCAGAACGACAGTTTTCGAATGTTCGGTACAAACTTTATATAGAATGGTGTTTTGAGATGTCTTTATATAGAATGTTGTTTTGAGATGTTTTTATATAGAATGGTGTTTTGAGATGTCTTTATATAGAATGGTGTTTTGAGATGTCTTTATATAGAATGGTGTTTTGAGATGCCTTTATATAGAATGGTTGTTTTGAGATGTTTTTA
>NW_013669744.1:94970-98199 GCF_000517525.1 Limulus polyphemus
TAGAATGGTGTTTTGAGATGTCTTTTTTACCCACATAGTAATTCTATACTTGCATAAGAATTTGAAGAAATTGCAGTATTGATGCCTATTAATTCATTTTTGTAAACTGTTCAGTTGAATAGCTGTTTAAGAAACTAAAAAATAAACGTGAAGCCCAGGTGTAGGTTTGTGCTTAATTACAAACAAACAAACTAAAAGTTCGGATGGTGTTAAACAGTATCTTGGTGCAGAACTTGGATCTTCGATGAGTAGCCCGATACGCTAACCACTAGGTCACGCCCGACCTAATAATGAGAGAAACGGGTTTTATTGAATTATTTGTTCATTGACTAAACTAACATTTCTAACTCTTAAATATTGTATTAATAACTCTACTCCTCTATTTGATAAGTCATGCTCGGTAATTTCTTGTAGGTTAACGGACAAGGATCAAGACTACATGAAAAATAAATAGGAAATTAAAGAGGTTTGAATAACATAGAAAAGTGAAAATGATTGCCTGTTTGTTTATTTTAGAGCAAAGCCAAACTGGGCTATCTGGTGTGTCCACCGCGGGGAATCGAAACCCGGATTTTAGCGTTGAAAGTGCGTAGACTGACCTCTGACCCATCGGGGGACAAGTAGAAAGTAAATTCAAAGAGAACGAATTTCATCAAGAGGTGTTTTTATACATCTTAGATATTTATGTTCTTTATCTAATGATTAAATTTTCAAAATTTTTATCATAGTATCTATTTCATAAAATAAAATGTATGCAATCATATAAACTTGTCTGAAATTGGCTTACAACAGAATGAATGATATTTTATTTGATACAAATACTCCGTTTGAAAAGCACTGGTGATTTTACTCGATGTTAGTATAAAAAACGTTATGATTAAAACTTCTTTCTAAGAAATATTGTTATTGAAATATTGTCATAATATATATTAAAAACACGGTAATACCAAAAAACATCTTTAATATGGATGTTTCGGAATTTCCTCAAATTCCATCATCAGCGTCAACATCTAAAGAAAAAGAGATAATAATATTTGAACTACAAAAAACAATATTAGGATTGAGCAAATTTCGTATTCAATCGGAAGTTTTGAAAGAACGGTAACAATATAATGGAATGCACGATAAAACGTGCGAAATACTCATGTTAAATAAATAACATTGTTAAGAGAAACTACTATAGAGAAACGCTTGAATATAAGTATGAATACCGTATCTTTAAAGTAATAATAAATATTAAGTAAAATCACCGAGATTCTGGAATTGATTACATTAATTACAACAGGGAGGAGTTGATGTTATCATTTAGTATTTTAAGGATACAGTTAACTACTTTTGGTAAGCAACTTTTAAAATTTTAAATAATGGCGGGTAAAATATTCTTAGAAAACGTTTCGCGATGATGGAATTGATAATACATTGAAAACATTTTTTGTGGATAAGTACGAAATGTTATGAGTCGTAATATTATTTTCCAGTACAGAGAAGAAAAAGCTCCATGGCCAGGTGGTTAAGGCGCTCGACTAGCAATCTGAGGGTCGCGGGTTCGAATCCCCGTCCCGCCAAACATGCTCGCCCTTTCAGCCGTGGGGGCGTTATAATATGACGGTCAATCCCACTATTCGTTGGTAAAAGTGGGCGGTGGGTGATGATGATTAGCTGCCTTCCATCTAGTTGTATACTGCTAAATTACGGACGGCTAGCGCAGATAACCATCGTGTAGCTTTGCGCGAAATTCAAAAACAAACAAACAATCCTCGGCTAGAGTCTTAAAAAGTGATCATATTCCATTTTCAAATTTTCTCATAACACTTTCTCAAATGTACTGTGATTAAACGCTTACAATTTGTTTATAATTTATAGTGGTGTCTGGACGTTCATGATTAGAAGTTTAATTCTAAGTTAGATTTTAGAGCTGTATGATTTGTGGAAGTGTCTCACTTTTGTCAGTCAAAAGGTATTTGTTGTACTATAGACTCAAAAAAAATAGTATCTTAAGTTGAGTATGGCCAGGTGGTTAGGGGGCTCGACTCGCGGGTTCGAATCCCCATCCCACCAAACATGCTCGCCCTTTCAGCCGTGGGGGCGTTATAATGGTACGATCGATCCCACTATTCGTTCGTAAAAGAGTAGCCCAAGAGTTGGCGGTGGGTGGTGATGACTAGCTGCCTTCCCTCTAGTTTTTCATTGCTAAATTAGGGACAGCTGGAGCAGATAGCCCTCGTGTAGCTTTGCGCGAAATTCAAAACAAACTCTTAAGTTGAAACAGAACTCAATCTACACAAAGGATGTTGTCAGCCAAACCTAGAATATCCTATTTTAATCCTTAAAAAATTTAGTCTTTCAATCTTTCGAGGAAAGAGATGAAAATGCTTATGTTATTTACAAACAGAAATATATAGACATCTATTATTGTTTGTATACACGGAACTTGTCATTTTACGTCAACAAGACTTTGGAAAAACGACCACGTTGTAGAGAATCGCGAGACTTTGAGTATCATGTCAAATTAGATTGTAACGAAGAGTAAAATATGCGATTTTTAATATTATTAAAGTTTTCTTGTTTCTAAAAGTAAAGGTATCAGTAAAGAATTATTGTCTGTACTTTGTCCACTGCGAGGAATCGAACCTTGGATTTTACCGTTGGAAGTAAGTAAACTTACCGCTGACCCACCGGGAGGCAGGGATCGGTAAAAAAAAAAGAAAACAGTGTTGAAGACCATATAGAAGTCGTTAAGTTATGGTGTGAATGCCTTTCTTAATTCAGTGAAAGTATAATTATAATTGTCATAAGATATATTATCATTTTTTAAACTAAATTCTTTATTCGGCGTTTTTCAAGATGGCGGAGGTATTGTGATTGAAGTATTATTACACACTTGAAATCCCTAAAGAAGTGAATAAAATAAGTATTGTTAAAAATATAATAAGCCTAATAATAATGTCTTTTAGTATTAATTAGAACTTATTAAGATTAACTGGTCAATGTGACAAATATAACTTGAAGATATGAAAGAGGATTTAAAAAACGTTTAATGTTAGATTAAGCATTTCAGGAGTTGAATGGATTCATGTAGGAACAGAATATCTAGCGGACGCTGTTTCAAAACCGGTTGATGTGTTACCCCTCCCCCATCCCTAGGCGGCTTAGCGGTAAGCTTGAGGGCTAATGCCGCAAAAAAAAAGGGGGATTCGATCTTTTTCTCTCCTCCAGTGGCCCCCCCCCC